>NW_005054616.1:377907-383873 GCF_000277835.1 Geospiza fortis
TTGCCTGCCCCTGCCTCGATGATGGAAAGAGGAGGGCACATCCGAGAGGTTCCTGACGGGGTGTCCCTTCCCGAGCAGGAGCAGAGGACGCAGCTGGAAAAGGAGGTGTCCCGCAGCCGCATCCCCCGCTTGGTCCTTCGGCCGCAGCAGAAGGTATCTCCCGCTTCCGAATCGCCCTTTTCGGAAGAGGAAAGCCGGGAGTTCAACCCGCCCAGTTCCTCCGCGGGCTCCGGCAGGACTATCAGCAGCAACAGCTTCTGCTCAGGTACCGCAGAGAGATCCCCCGCAGCCTCGGGGTCTCTGGGGAACACGGTCTGCCCCACACGGCCACCCCTGAGGCTCCGCTGTCATCCCAGCCGCAGCATCTGTGCGTCGGGCTCCCATCGAGCCCGCATGAGCAACCCGTTTTACCGATGAAAAAGGGCAACCATTGATTTTTCCAGGGAAATCTAGTATCTGTTTTTTTAATATGTGTCTATAAGCAACACCAGATGTTTCCATTCCGAGTTCTGCTATCCACTGCTAAAGAAGTTGGCGGTTTTATTGCGGCAGAAGCGTTGCTTTAAAGAGAAGTATTTGCCTTAACGACTGCAGTGTGGTATTAAGGCATTTTGAAAAGCTCTTAAATCAAAAGTCGGTAAAACAGGGGAGTTGCTATCAGACTGCAATTCCTTTTGGGTTTTTGACAATGATCTCCATGAATTGGAACAGAATATGTAGGTGAAATCTTCACTGTCATATTGAAATAAGTTTTGTTTATTTCAGAATCCAGGCGTCTAGTGATGAGTGTGTCGCCAGACATGAGCTGGGCATGATGGCTTCTCTACAGAGAGGGCAATGGATGCGTGGTTGATCAGAAATTATTACTCTCCAACTGTAGACCAAAAAATGTAATTTGCTCTTCAAAATATCACATGAGGGGCAACTCAAAACCAGATTTTTTTACGTTGAATATTTGCCCTGTGTAGAGTTTAGCACAATTTAAATGCCTCAACTGGCCGTGAAAGACTCAGATGCCTACTAGTGGTAATTTTTTAATTCAGTGAAACTCTTCACTGTAAATGACATTAATGTACACAAATAAAAAAACTGAGGGTCACATCATGAACACCTTGGACTCTATATGCCTGTGGTAATTCAAAAGGTATTTTTGGTGTGGAGAAATTTGTTTTCAATAGTCAGTTTTTTGGAAATTGTAACAATTTCAGCGGTGGAATTGGAAGTGCTAGGTTAGTGGTTGGACTCAATGACTTTAGAGGTCTTTACAACCTAATTGCTTCTATGATTCCGTGATTTTCTATTTAAAAATCTGAATTATAAGAAGTCTTTTTGCAGTAGTTAGTATCAGAGCAACTTCTCAAGCTTCCTTTTTTTTTGGTTCATAAAGTATTTTCAATTACCAGAGGTGTTCCTGGGAATAGACAGGAACGCTCTTATTTATCTTGGTTTTCTCTACAGTGGATTAGATTACTGTTATTACTTTTTTAACTCCTTTCATGAAAAGCAGTGTATTGAACAAAATGTACAAGTTTTCTTAGATGAGAAACACAATATCCATGTTTGAGTCTAGCTCTGCCAGATTTTGCAATTCAGGCTCAGTGGAATGATCTGTTTGGTTATTGTTTAATGAACAATGCAGAGCGTTAAACAAACATCATAGGATTGGAAGAATGCTGGAGTCTTTTTCCCATGCCTTTTTAATCCCTCCACCTTACCTGCTTCAGTTTGCGTGTTCCAATGAAATAAAATCTTTCAAAGCTTTCTAGAAAAACGTTATTTTTATGATCTCTCCCAAATGGCTGCTTTTCATCCTAAATTTTTTCGTTCTGAGTTGACAAGCCTTTCATCTTGATCGCTGACATTTTTTTCATCTTTTGCATTTGTACCCTGCTCTTCAGACTACTCAACATGTAGCTGTCACTGTCATATACCCTTGCTGTCCCACTGCACTCTATAGGCTGTCTTGAGTCCCAGCAGCACATTTTTTTTTTATTCTGGGTGTGTCTGATCTCATGGCTTGACAGTTTTAAGGCACCTTTCACAGAGGTATTGCAGCGTGCAATGCTGGTCTCTTAACCAGCATCTTAAGCACAACCGCCCATCTCTTTTATTTATTTTATTCATATTTTATTATTTCATGCATGCTTCAATGATTTAGTTTGATTTTTTTTCTCCACATAAGCACTTTGTGTTCCTAAATCTGCCTGCAGCACCCATACAGGTACATTCTATGTAGTTTGCTGCTCTGAGTCTTCAGACCTTACACAGCCATGGATCAGCCAAGGCAGTGTCCTCCATCCTAGACCCTGGTTCAGTTGTTGCTAGGTTTGATGGATCTTTCACTGGGATGCAGGTATGGCAACAGTCACTGACTTGATTTCCTCATTCTCTGACATCTCTTTCCTGTCTTCCACTTATAATCCTTCTTTATCAGCATTTGTCTGATTTAGAGTAAAATCCCCCAGGGACAGTAGGTGGCTGGTAATTCCTGTTTCTGGGGAGGGGATGGTGAACAGATGAGTGGAGGGGCCACAGCCCTAACCTGCCCCTCCTGGTGCTTTTTAATTTAGAAGTAGCATGTGCAAAAAAGGTTATTTAAAATTAGCTAGTAGTACATTTGGAAGATGGGAGCATATGGGAACATTAATGTAGCAGTATGAGAAAGTTTGTGAGCATTTGGATACATGTCTCTTTTGTAATTTCTTTTGAGCATTAAGCCCCAAAATGTTTTTGATAAGCAGAAGCTAGTATGAATTGATCCCTGGAATGATTAATTTCCTCTTTACCCTTCTCTTGTCAGATTGTTCTCTACCTTTCCTCCATTATTATTGACACCAAGTAATGATCCGTAGATTTCTTTTTAGCCCAATAGAAATTACTCTTTTCCCCTCATCCATTATATATGTATATTTTTTCCTTCATTCCCTAGAGCTTCTGATCTTGTCCATTTTCCTTGTGTGCTTACACTGGTCTCAGTGCCTAAGTGAAGGCTTGGAGTTCCTTCATTTTAAGTGAGGGCAAATCTTGTAGGTATTAATAATGTTGGTTTTGGGAATCATGGCAGTGCGGCCGGCATGATGGTAACAGCAAAAAATATCTCTTGGCAACAGAAAAGAGACAGCTTTTGTAATGCTTAGTTTCTTTTGAAGAAGTTGTTAGTTCTGGCTGTGATTGGTTTAAATTTGCATGATCAGCTCCCTCTTTGTCTTGAGTGAATCAGAGCTTCACTTGATCATGTTGGTCAATTATTTGCAGTTGACTTTATGTCAGTTTTGCTTTGTAAGTCCATATGAAACACAGTGAGAGTGTTAGTCATATCTGGAATATTCCTGACAAAATTTTAATATGCTTTTATATGTGTTTTTAATATTCTTTGTTTCTGCCAAGTGAATGTGGATGCTGTCTGGATGTTGTGTAGGCAAGCTGAGCTTTTGTGTCTGAGTTCACCATGCACAACCCTTTCTTAAAACCTTAGAGCATCTGGGGTTCTGGCTGTCATTTGATATGGGAGCACTTCTCTTCTTTGGCTCAGATGTTAGCCACAGAACTCATACAGTGTCAAAGGATGGAAGAACACTTTCCCAGCAGCTTCGTGTGGCTCACCTGCTACGGAGCATTTGCCTGTGTCAAGCATGTTCCTCTCCTGGGTTGCACTAGGCTTTCAGGTTGCTGCGTGCACTTACCTTATCAGTTGCTTTGTAAGAAATATGAGACTTTGGTTGGAGCACTGCCCTTGGTTTTGGAGTCCTTGATTTGAAGTCAGCCTGTGCTAAGCTCAGTAAATGTATTCAGCTTTTCTTTTAAAAAGGAATTTAGTCTGGGATATACTTCCTTTTCTACTTTTGGTTTTTGAATAACTCAGCTTTTAAATTTCTCTGTATAAAGATGACTTGTTACATGGTACCTTTACAGCACTGCCCAAATCCTTTTTCAGCCTTTTCTAGGATGCCAACTGCCAGAATTTCATCAGGAAATGCAGTGAAGCTTTGGTAACCAAGATGTAGCTTTGCAGGAAGCTCTTGTATATTTAATAATTAGTTCAGTAAAAGAATTTTCGAGCCAGAGGACTTGGTTTATAGCTGTAGCAAACAGTTCCTCTTTTCTTGGGCTTACCTGTAAATCACCTTTTTAATTAGACTGAATAGTGCTATGAGCTATTGAAAACCAGCATCTCTGTGCATCAGTGACTGTGACTCACTCCAACGCAGTCTTCAAAAATAGGAGTTGAAGCTTTGTTCTTGCTTTTTCTTTAAAATTTCAAGATCTGGTTCAACACTTATTCAAATTCAATCCCTGTTTCATAACATGCTCTTTTCTGGGGTAGAGATTTTATTTAACTCTTGTCCTTTGCATGTGGCACAATAAAAGTACACATGTACCATGGCTGCACTGTAAGCCTGGGGTGTGGGTGCTGCAGTAGGAGTCTCAATGTTGCCATTCCTTGCTCACCTGCTCCTGTGCCCTTGATCTCAGAGATTATTTGCCAGTTGGCCCAGCTATTGGTGGATGCTGGGGCTGAGTTCACAGTGTGTGTCCAAAAAAGCATGTAGGCTTTTGGCACGCTTATTAAGTCCATGTGAATGCACAACCCATTTTGCTTGCCACAGACAAGAAGAAAAGGTTGTACAACCCTTACTGAAGAAAAAAGCTGTACCTTCTTGCACTCCAGTAAATTATTTCTCTGTTAAGAGCATTGAAGCACATTGCATTATAAAGCAGCTAGCCTTGGAGACTACACAAAATAAGTATGTGTACTGCAATATATATTCCTGAATAGAAATAGATACAGAAAATAAATTTTTTAGTATTTTAACAAGTCAACAGGTTGAGGCCAGACAGTTGGTTTAAATTACTGAAAGTAATTGCTCCTATTATTTGTTTTCATATATATATATACAAACAAATACATATATGTATATATGTATTTGTTTGTATATATGTTGTATATATGTATTACTATGGAAACAGTGAGCTCTCTCATTCTTCTTGTTTCTTTTTATAAGAAATTTTTTTAAATAGTTCCTTATTGGTTTATGTGTTTGATTTTTTTCTCTAAGCTACTGATTCAAAGAAACATGCTTAAAAGTTCTCAAGTATGTGATACTGAAAGTTAGATTCTCTTTCCTGCAGTCCTTTATGCTATGCTTTCCCACAGTCATTTTGCCTTTGTTTCAGACTTCCTGGAGGACTTTTCTAGCACTTTCATTTGCAGCACTTTGTAAGGCAGTTCAGTGATGACTGTGATATTAATTTACAAAAACATTGAAACAAAATCTGTTTTCAAAAATACACATGTGGCCTTTTTTCATGAGAGTGGCACTGGTGACATGCTTCCTTTTCTCACTGCTGCTTCCCTAGAGAATTTCCTGCTGGACTGGCTTACATGCAATAATTTATTATTGGTTCATATTATGAGCCACTAGTTCTGTCTCTGTGGCACAGATCTGTTCCAAACCTGGAAATAAGAACAGTGCCTAGGTATTAAAGAGCAAGTCTGCTTGTTCCCCAGTTTTTGGCCTTTCCCTGCTTCCCTTTCAACTTCAGTATTTATTCCCCCTGACTAAGTAACAATCCTTTTGTTCTTTTTTGCCACACAACAACATCTGGAAGCCAAAATATTTGACCTTTTGGATGTTTTTTATCACCTTTTTATGTGTCTGTCAGTACTGTGAACCTTTAAAACCCAACCCAGAGCCTCCTGGGGTCAGTAGGACAGTTCCCGTTCTCCCTGGAACATTTTGCATGGTGTCCTGAGAGCAGTCACCCTTTCTACTACACCTAAGCCTTTCTACTGCCCTTTTAGTTGTAGCTCGTTGTGTACTGTGGGCTGAATTCTAAACACTGTCTGGTATTTTCTTCACACAAATGCATAATCCAATACTTTTTTTTCACGGTGTTTTTCATGCAACTTTCTGTTAAGTTGAATATTGTCATGCACTCTGGAGAAAATCAGAACTTGTAGCAGG
>NW_005054616.1:383883-391252 GCF_000277835.1 Geospiza fortis
ATCAGAAGTCTTCAATTTACTTTTTGTTAAAGAGAATCTTGATGTTTTAAGAGAAAATCAACATTACATGTTTTAGCCCTACATTTATAGGATTAGTATATACCCATGAAATTTTCAAACAGTGTTTTGAAATGTATGTGACTAGATTCTATGGTGCTACTCAGTGCCACTCTGGGCTTGAGGATAGTTAAAAGAGAAAAGAAAAATATGCATAAAACAACAATGGATCGAATATATATTATTTCCTTCCATAAGAAAGTAAGCAAAGCAGCCTTATGAGGTGATGTTGAAGCTGTGAGGGTCACAGTTATATGCTGTTGGCCATGGAGGCAGAGCTATATGAGACCAAATGAGTATAACATGTTGCACCATTTGAGGAATAGGTACAAAATTCTTTGTGGTCTATTGAAAATTTTTATTTCCCAAAATGGTGCCTTCAAAACTGGAAAGAATATTTCTAGTTTCTTTCTTTGCTGCATAATGGAATAAACTACACAAGACCCCACAGAAACCCATCTATATATACATATATATTTCACTTAATGTTACTATTAAATGCATAGTATTTCTTACACTGGATTTAGTCAATGCTTTCCCACCAGAGGTAGCACCAGTGGTTCCACTTCCAGCTGTTGTCCTCAGAAAGATTAATGAGGTCTACTAAATTGCTTAAACCCATACCAAATAGAAAAGACTCTTCTTTGTCTTTTTTTTTTTTAGATTCTTCCCTGTCCTTACATTTAGTGTAAAAATTTCTATAAAGTTTTCAAGTAGATTTTTCAGTCCTTTATCATGTTAAACCCCTTGTCCAGATGTTTTCTGTGATGTGATAATGAAACTCAGGGAGCTGTGCTGTTCCTGACCACAGGTCTCCTAGTAACAGTACTATTTTTATTGATATTTTTACTAGTAAGCCCTTATGCTTCTCTTCTGTAATACACCATTAGGAGGGATATAAATGTAATGACAAAGCCAGTAAACCACCATTATATAGTCCTCTTTCTTTTCATATGTTTTGAGACAGCTCATGTCAGTCCTGTTTGTTAGTGAAATGTTCAAGTAGAAGGAGCATTAGTAGATTTGCTGCCAAAATAAATTAAAATTAGCTACTTCAGTATGACTTAGCAATTGCACAATCAGACATCAAGAGCAGATTGCTTTAAAGACATGTTTATGTGAAATCCTGCATTGCAAAAGATGCCCAAGTTTAGGAGCAGATCGGTCCATCTTTTTTCACCTTCCTCTCTCCTCTTTTATACTTCCAATCTCAGCCTGTCAGCATCCCTGCCATGCTGTGACTGAGCAGAGAGGGCCTCTTTCCAAATTCAGTGAGCAGCTCTCATGCTGAATTTTCAGCAGTTAGTGGGCAGCCTGTGGGTGTGACAGAAGCCAGCTCAAAGGGGCTGGTGAGCAACAGGTGTAAAAGTTGCCTGTACATTGATGATCCTCAGCAACCACTTGAAGATGTTTAGTCGTGATTTTACTGGGTTAGATTTTATGACTAGAACATTACAGTCAAAAGTTCTCGCTTGAAAGATGGACTGTGAATAGCAGGGTGTTTTCCAGATGAGGAATATCTGACAAAAAGAAAAGCATGTAGGTTGTAGGGACCTGTAGAGATCATTTCATCCAGCCTCTTTTTTGAAGCCAGACTGTTCCCAGCACATCCCAGCAGTCATGTATTTGTCTGTTGGAGTCTAGAAACCCTTCAAGGACAGGAGTTTGCACAGCCTCTGTAGGTGACCTCAGGGAGTGGTGGAGCTGCTAGCCAGCCTTTGTTCACAAGCAAAATGGAGCATAGTTAATTCAAGTTTTGCCTGCAGAGACACCGAGATTAAATGTGGAAATTATTTGCATGGCAGGATTTCGCATAAGTAGGCCTCCTGTCTTTTCCTGACACTGCTGTAGTTGTCCTTGTGCTTCAGCTCTGCTTTACCATGTTTGACTTTTGGTAAGAGACTTGCCTCACAAGTATGTAATATTCTGAGACATCTTCTTAAATACCAAGCCAAACAGATCTTCAAAATAGCTAAGAAATTACTTTTAAATTGATCAGAAGGACCAAAACTAATAGTGTTTCTAGGACTCTACCTTTAGTGAAGCTAATAAATATATTTTTCTAAAGTCTGTCTGATTTTGTAAGCAACAACTTGCTACTAGCAAATTATTAAACTTACAGAGTATGTACAATCACGTACTGGAATGGCCTCAGTAAAAATGAAAGGTTTTAGTACAATCAGGAGCTGAGGAGAATATTCCCACTTCTTACCTTAGGCTGTGCTCCCTCAGTGGTTGCTGGAAAGGTGAGGGTGCCTCCAGAGGTATGAGGTAGGATTTAAGCCTGTTGAGGCCCTGCTGGTGTGAATGTGAATATGCTCCTACCTCTGCCTTTCTATGTGTACTACTAATTTTATACTCTGATGTTTTGTCTGCTGCTTTTTCTGTGTTTCCCAATTGTTCCAGAATGACACTGTGACTCTCCCATTAGCCGTTTTCTCTGTCTGGCACTGAGCCCTTACACTCACTGGTTCAGCTGCCCAGGTCAGAGCAGTGACTGTGTTGGTCCTTGGAGGGAGCTGTGACCCTGCAGGCAGCGACTCAGAGTACTGGGATGACTTAGCCTGAATGGGGTGTCCTTCTTGCCTCACCCTCCAGAGGAGCCTCTTTCTCTCTGTTTAATACAGAAAGAAACTTACAAGTGGAAGGCAGGTGCTGTATTCCCTTTGGTGTCTGTCAGCAACTTGCATAATTGCATAAACACCCCTGTGCTACAAGACTAGCCATGAAGAGGAGACCAAAACAGTTCAAAAAGTGAGGGTTAAAAAAGATGAGGCAGGCAAGCAGACTGGGAGATTACCCTGAAAAATTTCCCTTTGTGGTTCCTTCACTGCCAATAGCCAGCTTGCAGTGCACCTTCCTGGCAGAGCTGTGGCTACCAAGACTAACAGATCCTGGGATAAATGCAAACATAACCATCAGGTAAAAGCCAGAAAATTGTTTTTGTCTTGGTACACTGAATATTCAGATTTTGTTAGAGCCACATGGTTAATTCCAGAATCCACATTTCCTGGTGGAAATTCAGACTATATACAGCCTGAACACTGGTCAGGGGACTCTTAGGAGGAGACAAATGTTGGGCAGTGAAATAGAGATCAGGCAGGAACTGGACCATTCAGTGTCACAGGAGTGCCTAACTTGATCTGGCAGCTAGGAGTGAAAGTAAAAAGAAGTCAGTGCTTCCTCAGTGAGGGCATCATTAATTATTTACATGTGTTATATAAGGAGGTTGTATATTCAAAGCTTCTTGAAACCTTTTGGGAAAGGCAGTATTTTTTTAAAGAAGGTTCTAAGGAATATTCTAGTGAACCTTCCAAGATATCTGGGCTGAGAAAATCATCACATCTTAACATACAGCCTAAAAGTCTATAAGAACAGTATTTTTGTCAATTGTTCAGAGTATTATTATCTTTAATACTGTTGTTTATGTTTTGACTTTACTGTTTAAAGGTTAGTCAGGGCATGCAAATGTCAGAGTCCTCTGAGCAACTTTCCTGATGGTTTGTTTGAGAAGACACTATCCTGTGCTTGGCTTTGAAATTTGGCAGGCATGTCTGATCTGGGAGAGGGCTTGGACATAGAATTTCAAGTGATGAAATCCAGCTGATGTTCAAAAGAAAAGTCTACTCCCAGAATGCTCCTAGGAGGCCCCTGTGGGAAAAAAGACACTGTGAAAGAAAGCAATGGAAATCATGTGTTATAAATTCATGTTATTTTACCTCTTGTGCAAGTAAATTCAGGCAAGATCAGAAGTACAGTCTATTTACCAGCTCTTTCTTTTTTTGTCTTCCTGGTGCTGATGTGCCTGAGAAAGTAAATAAGATCTGCCTCTGCTCTTGAGGAGTGTAAGATCTGAAGTCCTTTCTGGAGCAAAACTCCTGTTGAGTTACAGGGTTGAATCCTTAACTGACCTTGCTGGAAACTATATGCACATCACATCAGAAAGTGAATTCTATTGTGGACTCATCTACTCCTTACCTGCTTTTTTGAGAGAGATTCCTTATCTTGGCCCATTTCTGGGTAGGTGGAGGTCTTTACTTCCCTCAGAGTTTCCAGCAGGGTTTAGGAGGAGCCTGCAGGTCTGGGGGAAACACTGAACACACCGTGCCACAGTCACGTTCTGCTTGCAGGGGAGGAGCAGAGGGGTTGCTGCAGCAGTGAGCAGGGAGGGTGGTCAGGCTGTCTGGAGATGGAGAGGGAATCAGCTCCCCAGGGTATGCAGGGAGGTCTGCTGCTCTCCTCTGGGGAGTTCACCTACAGTATTAAATACAAATCAATAGCCTGTTAACGTTTCAATAGCAGGAAAGATGAAGGTAGGCAGGCAATTGGCTGGCACTAAGCAGCTGGAGAGCATCTCACTCTTCACCAGGACTTTTCCTTGTGCCAGGAGGATGAGCTGTGGGTTGGGTGGATCCCCTCAATGTACAAAAGAGCTTTGCTTGCTTTGACGGTGAGCACCAGTATTTCATAGGTAGTCCTTCCATTCTGTGGTAGCAAATATTTTGATTATTCAAAAGGCTGACACAGAAAAATCTTTCTCTACAGCTTGCCCTAGTTCTGGAAAATTTATAACTTTGCTCATGTTTCTGGATAATAGTAGTAGAACTACTATTTTTACATTACATAAAAAAAAATAAACTATCAGAGGAGAGGGAATACATAAAAATAATTCATTTACTGTAGCGGGAGTGGGAGTGCTCACCTGGTTGTTGTTGATGTTGTTATTATTACTATTATTGTATCTAAAGGTTACAAGGGGTATGAGTAGAGAAAAGCTATTCTTCTTTGTGCCAGGCTCATTAGTTCTTTTTTAAAATGCCCTGTTGCACTGAAAGCTGAAGTTCTTAAAAGTAAAACAAAGATATGTAGATATGGCATAATCTGATGGTACAGTGTCACCAGTGTGATATCACAGGGGGGTGGTAAAAAAAAATTTTTGTGCTATTTCAGTATGTATTCTTTAGCTACCTTTCTCCTAATTGTAGTTAGTTTTGCACATTTGAGGGTTTTAGTGCCCCAATTTTTAACACTGTAGTTTAGTTCTTTCATTGTGTAAAGTTTTATCAGCTCCTGTGGTTCTTCCAGGCTGCATCTCTATAGCTTTGGGAGTTACTTCTACATAAATTCTCCCATATAAAACAAATATGTGAGGTCTGCAGAACCTGTGCAGGTATTGCTGTAACTGTATCGGTGGAGAGATGAGGTAAATAGTTTCTTGTGGGTTTGGGTGGAAGGTTTTGGGAGGGGACTTTGCTTGGGTTTTGGTTTTTTGTTTTGAGGAGGCTTTTGTTCTAACAGAAAGTTTGGAAATTAATGCCACATACAGAAACATCTAAGTGGAAAGGTCATAATTAAAAACAAACTGTGCAAACTGACACTTATTTCTGAATATACTTGATTATAAATGTTTGTGTGCCTCTAAAGAGAGGATGCTCTGGACACAGCTGAAGCAGCTGCTTAAATGCAATTCAGGAGCTCACTAAGTGGTGCTGATCCACTGTCTGCAGGTAATATTCACCCAGCCTGCAGAAGACACTCCAAATTGGAGTTGGAGAAAGAGAAACAGGTGCTGATCTGAGAGGAAATTGCCACCTTCTCTCTTCTTTGTGTTGAGTTATATTGTGATGTTGGTGGCAATGGAAAGGATAAAAAGTAAGCTAAAGTCATGTGGGCAGCAATCCTTCATTAGTCAGGATGAATGTAGGGACAGGCTGAACAGCTTATTAGCAGTTCTCTCTTTCCTGTTATTTTGCTAGGAACTAATTCTGAGTTACAGAAGGCAGCAACAAGACAGCAAAAAGATACACCTTTTGGCTTTATTGGTATTATTTGAAAGAACTAAATATGATTAAACTGGATTAGGTGCTTTGCACTGTTACTGCCCCTTGCGCCCTGGGAGGTGTTTCTGGCAGTAGGCTGGGTTGCCCCTTGGCTTAGCATCGTGCCTGGCACTTGGCAGAGGCCTGAAATGCAGCACCTCAGGATGCTGGCTGCTCCTGCAGCCTAATACACGCAGCTTGCTCTGGACAGTCAGCAGGTGTGGGTACCTGACTCGGGACTGAAGGCAGGACATGTTAAAATGAGAAGCAGAACCTTGGGACAGATGAGTGAGGATAGAAAAACTGCCCAGGCATGAAGGAAGACTGGATTACACAAAAGAAGTTTTTCTACTGTATTGAGGAAGCAATAATTAAAAAAAAGCAAAAGCTGTTCTTTCCTGCTGAGGGGAGGTAGGCAGAAAGGTGTTAGATATGGGGTCTCCCTTCTGTCTCATAAGTCATGCACTGACTTTTAAATCAATATGCCTGTGCAAAGCTCAGTACAAAATGACTCTTGACCTACATTATGAACAGGGTGAAAGAGGTAAGTGCAAAACAGTCATGCAAATTATTTGGCTTAGTTGCAGGTACTTATTTGGGTTTCATGATAGCTAAAGATAATGCATCAGGAGAAGAGTGCAATGGCATAATTCAGATGGCAGCTTTCATTTTGTCCTGGGAAAGAACAATTAGATTTCCCCAGGAGAGTCAGGGTAGCATGTTTGATTTTGTTGTGTATCAATTAAACCACCATGACTTTTAGGGGAACTGCAATTACTCCAGAGTACATGGAACGTGATTAGATGAAGTTGTAGTTTCATACATGGATTTCATTCAAAGTCAGGCTGCTTACTTGGCAGTCACGTGTTAAGGGCTGGAGTGTTTGTATCCCTGGAGGTCAGGAACCTGGGTCTGTTCCCAGGGTGGCTTGTTGATGCCCTGGAGTGCTGCTGTGCCCTCAGAAGAATTCAGCTTTAAACAAAAGCCATCTGTGTATAACCCACTCTCTTCTAAACCAGGTACCTCACAGCCACTTGTCAAGAATGGAAGAGTTCTATGATCATGATTGCTTTTAAATGAAAGGCAATTTTGAGGAACCTCTATTAATTCCTGTTACATGAAATTCCTGACTTCGTGCATGTGGGCTGTAGGTTGTTTTCTTGTTGTTCAGATATGGGAACATTTCTGGAAGGAGGGCATGTGGCCCATGCTTGCTCTGCAGCCAGTGTGCACTGCACAACATTTGTGTCTCATGTGTAACTTCATGCTGCAATATTCCTTAACCTTGCTAAAGGAATTCGTCTTCGATAGAAATTTTCATTATGTAGCCCCTGATTTTGTATTTTGTCAGACCGAATACAAGAAGTATTTGCCTTTTAGCTTGCCATAAGGTATTCAAGATTTCTTCACAAAATGCGTGAAACAAATAGCTTCTCACCAGGTTTCAGAGCCAAGGTTGTACATATCTCTTACTGTAAAGAGTTGTAGTTCAA
>NW_005054616.1:391290-442480 GCF_000277835.1 Geospiza fortis
GTTGGAAATGTTGATGTTTTACTTTTCTCTTCAGATGACACTGGCTGTCCCAGTAGCCAGTCAGTATCTCCAGTTAAGACTCCTTCTGATGCTGGAAACAGTCCAATCAGTTTTTGCACTGGTAGTGATGGAGACTTTTCCAGGAAGAAATTCAGTCCAGGGTCAATGAGTGAAGGAAATACGCAGCTGGGTCGATACAAGAAGGAGACAAAGACAAGCCTTGTAAAGCCCGGTGAGTATAATTCCTTTCATTTCCTTAATTACACTTTCTAATTGACTGGTATATTTACAGGTATCTACATACATAGACACCTGTGTTGTGCCACCTGTCATATCACTAATGCTGATAGTAAATAAAATAGGTGGCTTCTTTCTGTGGAGACACCTGAAAGATATGAAAACACTATTGTTATTGTCCTGTTCATGGAAATATAATCAACTGACATATTCTCTTTTTTTATGAGGCTCGATGGTGATATCAAATAGCTGAAATGGATTTTATTCTGTTTCATAGTAACTGCACACATATTTCAGTGCCCAAAGAGAAATGACTCTTAAAATAAGAAAAAACTCTTGTGATGTCCTTAAATTTATTGTTAGATCCTGCCTAAACATTGTGCTGCCAGGCTCTGACAGCCCTGGGCATGCAAGATGTCTGACAGGCAGCCTTGTGTGGGAGTAGGGCAGATTTGGACCTGTACTGCAGTGGCTGAATCAAGAATGTATCTCCCAGTGCTTTGGGCTAATGGGCCACCTCAGACCCTAAATCACCACCTGCTCGTCACAAAATTCAAGACCAAATACTCAGATGTGCCAATGGTTCCTGTAATTTTAGTGAGTTGATATAAAATATTTTATATCATTTGATTCATGTACAGGCAGCTCTTGATTACAATGGCCAGGATATTTGTGCTGCTGTTTAATTAATCATGGAGACAGAGTTGGCCCTGTACATAGCCAGCTGCAGAACTGACATGGTTTATGAGCTCAGGTACCTCCTGGCTATATTGTTTCCAGAGTCATTTTACCTCTGGAAGCAATTTAGATACTTCCATGAAAAACCAGCTCAGATTTCCCAGCACCATGTTTAATCCAGAAACAGTGGGAAATCTGTTGCAAAATCCAATGGCTTGGTCATTGGAATGGTTGATTAAACCTGTTTTACCACTATCCCTACAAGTTATTTGGCTCATTTCTTAGTACCATGTTACTTGAGTGTTGCCAGTCTCCCACTGCTGTGCATAATGGGTAATAGGTAACATTTTTAGAAGATTTGCAGTGAATGTGGTATATAACAGTCAAATCCACAACTATGGCTACCACAACCATTTTGTTTGTGAATATGTCACTTAGCAAAATGTGAATAATTCATGCAAAAGGTTGTTTTCTAATGAAGAGTCCTATACTCATGGAGAACAGTTACGCACCTTTTTCAATAAATTAATTCACTGTTTTCAGTTTTACACTTTAATTGCCTTATAATATGAAGTTATTAGCCTTTTGCAATATTCAGCAACCAGGTCTGTTTTATAGAGTACTTCTAAGTTCCTCCTGCCAAATATCTCACAATTTTTTTGTGAAAAGCTGTTCAAAATCATGTCATAGTGGGAGAGCTGACACAAGTGGGGCATGTCAGACATAGACACCAAAGGACAGCTGTGGTTAATTTTCCTCAGTATTGGCCACAGGGGTTAATGTGATTTTCTTCCATTGCTATCTCATTCCATAGCTTCAGGTGGACCCAGTCTCTTTCTCATGACCTACTTGCACATGAATTTCTGGTGACTCAGTTAAGACGATGTAGCCATTGTGCAAAGAGGAGGCATCACCATGTAGCAAAACACACAAAGAGTAACCAGAGATCAGTAGAAGGGAAGTGGGATATGGAGGAGAATAACAACAACATGTCCTTGTCATATATTGTCATGGTTTGACACTGGCACAATGCCAGTGCCCCATGAAAATACACCTTCCCTGGTGTCTGCTGTGAGATGTGACCAGGAAATGAGCAAAGCAGCCTACTTAGGAATAGAGGGAAAAAAAGTTTATTAACTAAACTACAAAAAAAGGACACACACACACATATACACATGGAAAATGAAAACTTCACAAAAGCATTTCCTCCTCCCCCTACCAAATTCTACCAATACAATACATCTCCCAAATTTCAACTCTCAGTCCATCATCACTCTGTGAATACTCAATTCTCAGTCTGTCATGAGGAGGAGTCCTTCTTGGGCCACGGTGACCTCTTCCTTTTCATGTCCAGTGCTCTCACCACGGACCAGGGCTGCTTCTAGGGTCGTCCTTTTTAAGGATGCTTTGTCTTCTTCCAAAAAGGGCACAGTCTCACTTTTGGGACATCTGTCCCCCCATATTTCTCTACCCCCTGGGGCCGGGGGGTCTCCAACACTGAACCCTCTTGGTTCCGAGGCATCGTCTCCCCCCTGGATGCAGCCTCTGTTTCACAAGGAAGCATGGTTCTGTCCACGGCTATGCAAGAAAAAGTCCAGCCAAAGGCCACTCCATCATCTCCTGCCATCTTGGGTTCTCTTACAACCTGGCATCACATCACACTTGCCCATTTCCTGCTCCAGAAAAGGTCAATGCTCTGTGAGATTTTCATTGTCCAAACGGGTTAAAAAGCTCTTACAAGCGGCCAGACTTCTCCTCCGTGCTTCCCCCCACCATTCTCCACAAGCCGGGCATGCCACCAACATGATATCAACTTCAAGGCCTTCAAGGCCACAGCCCTGTGCACCGAGCGCCGGCTTCTCTCTCGTCTGCTGGGGAAGGGGGCGGGGGGGCGCTGCCCAAATCCTCTCGGGGCTTCTCTCTCTGTCTCTGTCTCTCCTGGGAGGGCTGCCCCATGCCTCCTGGTGCCCCCCCCCACCCTTCCATCTTGAGGGCCCAGCTTACCCTCTCCCGGGCTGCATGGCTTCCCCTCCCCTGCCAGGGACAGCTCTGCTTTTAACCCCTGTATTCTCAGAGGTGTAGCCAATACCTCAGTGGCCAAAACAGGTGCCAATTTTAGAATCTGAACACCTATTGGCCTCTGGCCTGACCACAGCATATTCCAGAAAACCTACTTCCAGTCAAACCACATCATATATAAAATAAATTCTGTGTAATTTTCTCTTTACCAAAAGCCCTTCTTGATTTATAGAGATTATGTCTACTTCATATTAATCTGAAATGGCTTGTAACAATGACCACATAGCAGGAGTCATATATGAGAGACAAAAATCTAGCCTACCACTGTTTTTTACCACGTCCTGCACTACATTTTTTACACAAGTACATCCATCACTGTGGACCTTCAAAATTCCGGTAATTTTGCTGAAATCTGTCTGCTTCCAGTATTGTTTTCTTGGAACATGCTGGATCTCAGAAGAAACACACAAATATTTAGATAATTCAGGAAATGTCAGAAAGGGATAGCACTGAGAATGAACCATGGGATGTTTTTGTGCTGTTCCCAAGCTCTGATACTTTTCTGCTTCTCTAGTAACATCACTTCATCTTTCTTTTCTGTACTTCAGAATGCAAAATACACATAGCCTTTTCTTCCTCTCAAACAGCCTAAGGCCTTGTTATGTGAGTCTAAGTCATCTTCACCTCTTGAAGTATTAACAAAATAGATTAGGCTATCATTCATATTTTATGTAGTTTGCATAGAGAACCGTATATAATCCTGAAGTGCTCTTGCTAAACCTATAAAATATTTATAATAATGGAGAAATTATTCATTGGAGAGAGATGGAAATGGTTTATATGGTGCATTAAATCTGAATCACAGCAGTGTAGAAGTGAATTTGGCTTAAAACCTGTGCCTGCTTTCCCAGGGAGGGATGGAGAGAACAGGAACATTAAGGAAAATAATAGAACATCCACTCTCAGAGATAGCTACAAGCCTTTTAATTTCTGGATTTTAGAAGTTAGTCCTTCTTTTAGATGTGATTCATTTACATAATATTAAAAGCAATACAAAATGTGTGGCAGAAAATGTCCTCACAAAAAGGCACGAAAAGACTTAATTAACATTGGTCTTAGTTTTCTATCAAGATGCTGTACTGAATCCCACACTTTTTATAATTGAGTAAACAGAACCATAAGCACTTCTACATGCTCACATTCTTGTGTAGTCCTCCTAGAAAGATCCCTCCTGAATTCCTGTAGTTTATGTCCACATCCTGTTGAGAGCTGTGGGAATTGTTTTGCTTCCTTTGAGAGTCTTTCTCATCTGCTTTTTTGACTTCCATTAGAACGCTTAGTGAAAGGATTCACAATCTGCCTCTTTCAAACACATGGATAGTAAAGAATCAAACACATGAAAGTAAAGAACCTTTAGCAGAAGTGTCAATAACTTTTAAAAGTCTTGCATGTTTAAACTAACACAGACATACATTTAAATCTCTGTGAGCATCAGAATTTGAGAAGGGCATCTGTTCAGCTATGTTCAGCATTTCTGTAAAGTTTGGGTCTTCTTCCTTTTGGTGCTACAGGCACACTTGGGACAGTTTATTGAATGAGTGTTTGCTGTTGGAGCTGTTTGCTGTTTCTTAGAACCCATGAAATTGCTGAAGTTTCACATGAAATTATTACAAGCTAAGAAAAAAACATTAAGGCTGTCCCACACCTTTTAGCACCTTCAGAATCCTGCAGAATAGATGTGTAAACACTATGGCACAAAAGGAGCTCTTGTAAGGACTGGCTGTCTGTCATTCACATCTTGGTACAATAATAAATATTCCAGGTAGCAGAGGACTATGCGAAAAGGGTTTGGTTTTTTTCACTGCTAATAAAACACCTGGCCATTTATTACTGAATCTGGCTAAAATAGCAATATTTTGGATTTCAGTGTCATTGAACTGCTACAGATTATATTTCAAGAAGGGTCATCCCTGGGAATTTGTACATTAAAACTTCTTTCTATTCAGATTAATGGGAAAATCTCAGAGGCTTCCACTACACAGAGCACCTACATTTGTTGGACAATAGGCAATGAGCACAAATTGAAAAACATGAAATTCCATCTGGACACAAGAAAACACTTTCTTTGTCTGTGGTCAGACATTGGCATACATTGCCTGGAGAAGCTGTGGAGTCTCCATCCATTGATATTGTCAAAACTCAGCTGGATATGGTGCTGGACAGCCTGTTCCAGCTAGACTTGCTTGAGTGGGGAATTGGGCTGGGTGGTTTCAAAAGGTCCCTTTTATCTCCCAGCGATTTTCTAATCCTGTGTTGCTGGACCTTTTTTTTGTCCTTTATATAGTGCTTCAGCCAGATCTATAGTTAAGTAGTTGCAAGGCACAATTGGTGTTTTTCCTGCCCTTGCTTGGCCACTTTTCATAAAAAAGAAGGTATATTGAAAAGAAATGCCATCTTTTAACAATCACTATTCAGCTAAAAATGTTATTTAACAAATAGTAAGTACAAGGCAAAGTAAGTAAGTATCCAACATGTGTTTCCTGTTTTTTCCCGGTGAATTTATTAAGTCACCATAAATGAGCCTTGGGATAAGGTGTCCCACTCTGAACAGATTAATCTTTGAAGGCTTTAGGACAATTAGGACTTTTAGGAGAGACAGGTGGAGCAGAATGTATTGCCCTTACTTGGTTGTGAGTATTGAATAGGTGCAGGTGCTTTTTCAGTCAGTGCTGGAGCTGACAGTGATCAAAAAGGAGGCAAGGAAAATTACCCTAGACAACTTGAAATACTAAGATTAGCACTTAAATAAGCCAAACAGATCAGAGAAGAAATGCAAATGTTAGCTGCAGAACATGTTTTATGTGTTAACAATGTCTAGGTGTTAAAACATAATGCTCTTCCTGAAGTTTTGGGGTTTTTTATAATTTTTTTAATTGTCTGGTGTGTGAGAATTAGATTCCCAGGATGTTAAATGTCCAAGAACTTATTTCTGGGAGTCCCCTGTGAAAGCAAGGAGTAGTGACTAGTTAATCCATTAGGATATAATTAGCAAATAAATTAATCCACATTGCTACTTTACCTCCTTATCTATCTGTATTCTAAAGGCAGTCACTTTGGTTATTTTAAAAACAAAACATTATTTTGATTTAGGTTGTATTATATTCCTGACATCTGGCTGTATTGTTTTACAGGTCTTTTGTCAACTCATTCCCTCATTTCAGTCTGACAGTGTGGGAAATAGCAATGTCTGACTTTGATGTATGTGTGTGTATGTGCTTCACTTGAAAAACATGAGTTGGTGTGTAAGTTCTGTGAGAGGATTGTCTTACAGGTAATTCTGAAAATTCATTTCACTGACAAGAACTTCCTTGTGAGTGCATCATTTTGCAATGATAGGACTTTGTTTTATCTCGGAAAGTTTGATAAAACATTAGAAAGACATGTTGTACCAGCACATTTATCCAAGAATGTTGTATCTGGTATTTGCATGACTTTTCTTTATTCTCTGTACCAAATCTCTGCAAGCAGTTGGAAAATAATAGATCTGTTGTCCCTGTTATTCAGGAGCAGCAGTACAGAATACAAAATCCAAGTTACAGAATGTGCTAACTTGAACAATTCCTATGGCACACAAAGAAATTCATGAATCTTTTTAACTACTTGCTAGGACATCTACCTATTATGTTGAAACACTTCTTAAAATGCTGATGGTGTACTGTGTATTCTAACACAAAGTCACACTGTTTGATTGTTTGAAAAAAACCCCACACCAAAACCAATGGAAAACCTCTGTTTGGAGATAGAAAAGTGCCTTGACTGATCCTTAAAACAAATGGGCATTCTTAATTCCATCCCACAAAGGTAAGAGCAATAAGAAGACTGGTGTCTGTCTTTTTGCTGTAACTTACTTAACAGCACCTCATAACCCACATTCCAAGACTGCCCCTTTTCTTGCGGGAGGGGTAATTTAGAACAAGGCTATGGCAAAGAACATTTAACCTGGTTACAAATGCAGTATTTAATCAGTGAACACCATGTTCCCATCCTGCAACCAGTGATAACCATACTTGAGTGGTGAAATTGGGAAACTCATGCTTGCATTCCTAGTAATATTCAATTACTTAGATGTGGCTGGTGTCACATGCGTAAGAATGCTGAAATTAGGAAATGGGCTACTCCAGGTTCAGTGTGCTTTAAATAATTGGTCATAGAACAAAAAAAAATTAATTGAGTTGATACCAAATCATGGAACGTCTTGCCTATGACTGACCATTAGTTCTTCTCTTAAAATACCTGAATTAATAACAAGGAATCTCTTGATCTGACAGTGTCTATTGATAAGTGTAGAGCATAGATTCTCTAACAAGTACAGAAGAGGTTGCAAGTGAAAACAGAAAGAGCAAAAGTCCAGGTTCCCCGAGTAACTTAAACCAGATAAGGAGGGCTTTAACTTGAGCATTATATCTTTAAGCCACTTGATATTTGGCAAAGAGCAGATACACAGTGGTCAAGCACTTGTGCTTCTGGAAGGCTTTTGATCTGTTTTTTAAAACATCACTTTGGCAATAAAAAGGGAGGAAGCATCTTTCTCAGATAGAAGTGCATGCTTTGAATGCTTCCCTTCTATCCCACACCTGATAGCAGCCATTATAACCATCCTGACATTCAAATCCAACCATATGCATCATTTGTTTCCTGTATGGTTTCAGTCACAGTCTTCTCCCTTTCTACTATGTGTATTTCATAATTTCATTTGTGACACTGAAATTTCTGAGACCTTTTCTAATACAGCATCTAGCAAATACAGTTGAGGCAGTTTTTGACCCTATTCATTTTCCTAAGTTGCTTTTGCTTTTCTTCTTTCCCTTCACATTTCATTTTGCCACACAAAATAGCTGCAAAATAGCTACTGCTGATTTTCTAAATAAAAAAAAATATTTCTGGATAGTAATTCTGTGTGCTGAGTCCTCCTGCATATTTTACTGCTTTAATTTCATGTCTGTTGCTATGGAGCAGTGCAGATTTGCTTGCCTCACTTGCCAGCACAGGCAGTTATTAAGGCCTCCATTCCATGGGTCCCAGAAGAGCAGGGTGTGCTCTGGGGGGATGCACATGCACATCTCACCCTCCAGGAGTAAGGACACCCTGTCTGGGTTCCAGCCCATGCCTTCCTCAGAGTTTGTGCTGTGGAGTTGGGCCCAGAGGGACATCACCCTGCAGAAGTTTGGTGGTTGTAGCAGTCAGTAAGGGCTGGAAAGTGGCCAGCCTGCAAGGTTTGGGGGATGATGGTGGGGGTGATACTGCTGAGGGTCTGGCATTTGCAAAGCCCAACCTCTCCCACAAATGCCGGTATATCCGCATTCTTATGGCCCCTTTGACTATTTCCTTCTAGTTCTAGACCCAGCACAGCCAGCAGATCCTGTTGGTTGGAGCTCCTCTGTCTGGTATAAATCCTTCACCTTTTGTAATTCAGAGGAAGTGAAGCTGGATTCTAATTTTCTTCTTAGACAACCATCAGTAGCACATGGGGTCTGATGGTCTCTGGTCCTAGTGACTGGTTCCATTGCTCAAGGAACACAAAACAGCTTTAACAGGTGAACCTGCCATTTCCCTTCTAGGGGTTACGGGAGCTGTTTTGGAGGTGAGGGACATGTGAATTCATGGTCTTCATCCAAGATTAGTAGAGCAGAGATTGCCCCTAATTTATCTGACGTCAATTCCCAATCTGTAGTGTAGGGATTAATTATCATTGCCTGCATGAGTGCACTAAGGTCCTATTTCGTTTTAAAGTAGGTAGAACAAATGAATCCACTGTATTTGGTGTGTGATCTTTCTGACCAAATATTAAGGCATTTACTTGAGGATTCACTTGTAATGTTGACTGAGAATGGGACCAAGGTTGGCTCAGACACAGAAGACTTCCACATTTAGTCAGATGAATCCTACCTGCCTCTCTTGTGTCCTCATCAGGCCTCTGACACCTCTGCTGTTGGCTCTTATTGAAGTCAACCAAAGATTCTGTGGCTTTTCTTTCTCTTTTTTGACTTTTTTCTTTTTATAATGGAAAGGGAAGTTCTTAGGCATTTAGTTGTGGAAGAAGGTTTGTGCTTGAAGAAGACACATGAACCTTCAAGTAGCTCTAATGAGATGCTTTTTCCTCTTCTGCAATATTCCATGGGTTCTCTGGGCTTTATATGGGTCCAACCTCGGCCAGCTCGAACCCAAGCCCACCACGGACTTGCAAAGACGTAAGACAAAAGACGAGAAGCGCTCTTTGCCATGTGGGTGCAGGTATCTGTTTATTGGCTTGAGACAGAACTCCTCTGTGATGGAAGACCACCCAGGTAGAAAAGAGGACGAACCTGTGTTTGCAGTGGATTTTATACCCCAGGGAGAGGGGGCGGGGAGAGAAGACCGTGGCCAATGGGATGCCATTGGGGAGGGGCTAGGGGAGGGGCCACCCGTGGGACAGACCACCCTGGAATACAGAAACAGGGGTATGTGAGGGAGGAACCATGCGAAAGGGAAGGGGGAATACACTATCCATGTGACCCAGTAACATTTCTCCCATCACCTAGTGCAAGGACAGCTCAATGCAATACAACACCTCCACCTTTTCTGTTAACTCAAACCAAAAGGAAATGTGTCAGACTATTTCTGCTGCTGATTATGAATTTTTCCACCACTTACGGTTTGCGGGCCTGTCAATTTGCTTTAGTTCCACAAACTCTGAGCGGTTGACTTCTGCGGGGCTGGAGACTAAACCATTGATAGCCTTTAAAAGTATGCGACGTAGAATACCAAATGCTAACATGACTAGGAAAAGAACCACAAAAAACAACAAAATTGTCCTAATTATAGAGCTAAATGCAATACAACACTCTTCCATTCATCCCTGATAAGCTTAGGCACTCTCCATTTGTCCATTTTGTGAAGACTGCTGCCCAAGCTGCCTAGCATTGAAAAGGGAGATTCTGAATCTCATTTTATGCTATGGATTCACAGAAATTAAATATTTTTAGGACTAAACTAAAGTCCTAAAGCTAACTAAATACACTGAAGTGAAATAAGTGCTCTGTAGCTTCTGAAAAATAATACTGGAATATAATCCGAATCTAAATATTTTAAGCAAAGCATGTTTAGAAAGGTAGGTTAAAATTATTATCATAGCAGTTGGGTTTTAGTTTAGATTTATATGTATTTTACATTTAAACTTTTAATTTAAACAAATTTGCTTGAATTGCTGAGGAAGAACATGTTCAAATACCCGAACATTTCTTATAAACACGAATAAGCAAAATAGAAGCTACAAGCAGTGCTTCAGCTTCAAAGTGTTTAATAGTATTTAACACAGATCTACAAATTCCTGTTAAAGTGGCATGAAAAACCATCTTTTAATTCTGTGTCACAAATTTTATAATCTAGCCCTTTCTGAAACATTATTTTAGATGTTGCTTAGTAGAGACATAGGCAATTAGTGGGTAGGGTGACCTGTCAAAATATATTTCTTTGTTCAGAAGACTCTTAGGCTGCAGCAAGTGCTCAGATGTCACAGCAAAAAATGGAGGATCCAAAAAAGAAAGCCAGCAAGTTGTAAAGGAGAAATTGGCAAGTAAAAGCTGAAAGCCTGAGTCCCACCTGTTCTACATAGTGACCTGCCCAGCTCTGAGCTGGTGGCACAGGCCTCCTGCAATTCAGGGCCTTGGGCAAAAATCTACAGTTACATACCTCCTTCCTTACAAAAAAATAAATAAATAAATAAAAGGATGTCCTTGTTGCTTAGTTCAGTAAATGGAAAATAAACTTAGATTTAGCTGTCTTGGTGTGCCTTTTGGGGGATGGACTTTAGCACAAAGCAGAGGAGTCCCCTAATACAGAGCCACTGGGCAGGCTGAGGGCGTGCGGGGTGGCTGCTCCCAGGGAAGCTGCTCCACTTTCATTCAGTTCCTCTTTTCCTGAGGGTTCAGAGCTGAGCTCCCAGCAGGCACACGGTGACTCCTTTGTCTCTCTCTCCCTGGCCCATTAATTGCACTGCTGCTGCTCCAGACACACAGAAAGTGGGACAGCCACTGTCACAGGCAGATCGTGGCCCGAGGATGCCTGCGGCCTCCAGCTTAACCTCGCTCTTGGTCCACGAGAGAGCCACTGCTCTGACTGCAGCGCACAGGGAGGAGGGGACCTGGGTGTGGGGCTTCTGCAGGGGCTGCCTGGGATGCTGCACAGGATGATATCCCTGCCACACAATACATCTTTTAGACCCAAATACCTTTTGCCAGAAATGAAGGTCTCCTGGGGCTTGCAGGGACGTGCTCCTGCATCAGGAAAAGGCAGCTGAGGGCCTGGCATAAGAAAGGCCCTGGAGTTTAGGGGTAGGTATTGAAGATGGCAATAGCTGTGATCTTTAGTAAAAACAATAAAATTCTTTTTGTATATTCAAGCAGGTTTGTTTGGGTTTTTTTCTCCTCTGCTAATCCAGAGCAGAATTTGAGCCACAAAGGAGAAACCGATGCTATACACACTGCACACTCTAAGTACTTGTTTTAAAATGTATGTGAGGTCAACACAGAACATGCCTTGAAATTTGTGTATTTACTTCAGTGAGTTTTCTCTGCCTTGCGTTTGCTTTCTGTGGGTTTCAGCCCACTTCACAGAATGAAATATTGTCCATGAGAGAGAGTCCATTATGAATCTTCCCTTAGGAATTTTTTTTGTCCTCTGCTTTTAAATTACAATCTATGTTATTTATGCCAGTGTTTAAAATAGCTTCCTAACTTTCCCTGGTTAAAGTACTCT
Organism: Geospiza fortis; assembly: GCF_000277835.1. Lineage (NCBI taxonomy): Eukaryota > Metazoa > Chordata > Aves > Passeriformes > Thraupidae > Geospiza > Geospiza fortis. The sequence continues at coordinate 403,018 of NW_005054616.1, forward strand.
GAACCTACTCCAGATACATTTTACTATGCACAGCTCCCACTCACCATGAGTTTTTATTTCAAGTAATTTTTCATTATATAACATGCATCATAGCCAGAACCCTGTGTTGCTGTTACATCGTTTTCTTTACAGTTTTCCAGCTATATTCCCCTTCCCATGATAAACTGTGTTGTCAGTATGCATTTTTATCTTAGAATAAACAAATTGCATTCCCTTAATCTCCCTTCATAAACAGTACCCTGTCATGCTGTTATCATTTTTATTGACCTTTTTTGAAATTTCTCCGTGTTATTAATGCTTTTTTTAATGAGAATCATGGGATTTAAAGTGTTTTCTAAGCAGTGTTTACTCAGGAATTGATAGATTATTTCCTTTTCTGGTTTTTTTTCATACCCTATTGCTTTTTTGTCTGACATCTTACTATGTTCAAAGCAGAACTATGCAAACAATTGATTTGCGGGTTGCTGCTGAATCAAAACATTAAAGAAAATCTTTGTTTCAAACTGAACAAAGGCCTTATTCAGTCTGAAATATTTGAAGTTTTTGGGATTTATTTTTATGTTTTACCCCATTTTTAAAAGAAGAAAGGCGTTTATTAGTTTTCATAATTAAAGCATCATTTCAAACAGAAAGTAGAAAAATCTGATTTTACATTTTTCTGGTCATGTTTGACGTAAATATCAAGACTGAAAAATCAGTTTGACCTAAAGATCAGTGTTCTCTGATCTTCTTTTTTTGGTGACCAAATTACTACCTAAAAGATTTGTTTCCCTCAGAAATATTATTTCAAATACTTTTGAGAAGTATTGAATGGATAAATCAATACATTCCTTGTGTTTATATATCTGTATTTACACATAGGGATGGAAAGCTAAAGGAATGTCTTTATTTTAGTCATGCAAATTTTATTTTAGTCATGCATATCTCACTTACTTGATTTCACTGTCTACAAAGGCATTGGTGAGTGGGTGGTGACTGGGCTCAGAAAAGGAAGGTCAAGCATAAACAAGTTATCAGATCTTTGCAGATAGTGGTGTCATTTTAAACATCTGGTGTATTTAAGCAGTGGTATTTCACTTGCTTTTATGTACATAGATATCTAAATCCCAATGAAGCTGTGCTTTAGATGTCTTCACTCTGTTTTGCTTGTCCCTTGAAGTTAAGAATTCTGAGCTTGGGAAGAGCCTAGGAGAAAGGAAAAATGCATGTCCAGTTCCTGTTCCAGTAAAGAAACCACAATACTCATGAAACAAAACCCATCAACTAGATCAACTAGATAGAAGTTTCCCAACTTTGCTAAAACTCTAGATTGCAGAGAACAGTTTTCTCAGCTGTGTTGTGTGCAGGGTGGAGTCTTCTGATGGAGGTGGGAGCTGTGGGAAATTGCAGCCTGTATGGACTTCACCCATGTAGCAGGAGTTAATGAAGACAATCATTCCAAACTACTAGGTGGTTTTATGGAGGAGCTGCAGAAGGCTGTGATAAGCTGCAAGGATGGGGCCTCATCTCTTTATCAAGTTCTTATTGCTGGATGCTGTGTTCCTGGGGGTGTGACTGGGATATCATGAGCAGCATCCTCCTAGTTCAAAGCTGAGACTAGCCCTAAGAATCCCAGGTGGAGCCTTTCTTTCCCAGGAAAAGCAGACAGCATAAAAGAGCTGTCATTGGGTTTGTTTTGTGTGGATCCTGATTTATGTGGTGCAGTGTCAAACACCTTCCCAGGTCTTTCGAAAGAGGCAGCAAACTGTTCACCACTTTTTAAGCTGACCTGCTTCTAGGCATGCACAGAAATGAGTTTGGCAGAGCTGAGAAGCTTTGCTGAGTGAGACTGGTGGGAGGTGGTACCTGCTGAGATGGCAGTTCAGGAGAGCACCAGTTCCAAAACTGCTGTAACTCCCCCCAGGAGCTGGAGACCCAGTCTTGTTTTGTACATTCAGCCTCCAGCCACTGCAAGGTGGACATGGCTTCTCCAAGGACTCTGAAATGTACTGCCTTTAATGTGGCATAAAAAAATAGCAAACCTGCTTTATAGTACTGCATTTTATATACGCCATTACATAAAATATATTTTAAAGAAATGAAAATTCTGCCAGGTTTGTTTCATATTTTATTAGTGTTACATTGTCTTGCTTCCATGCTGAGGCACTTCATTACAGGTCTGTGTTCCACCCTTCTTAGATTCTGTAAATAATAGGAAACTGTTGGCTTTTGAAATCTGGGCAGGCTGTGTTCTGCTTGCTAGAGCTGGTGGACTACAGCTTGACCACAAACCTGCAAGGATTAATAAGCTGAAAAAGTACAGGCTTCTTGTTTGCCATTTTTGCTTCTTAACAGTAAGAGTGAAAAAAGCAGCAAATGATGGCAGTAATAACTTGAAATGCATTGGCCTCAGACCTACCTTGGATTTGTTACTGTAAAAAATACAGTTTATGCAACCAATTGCGTAAGGTTTTGCTGTTCTTTTCAACAGATGGCACTTGAACTTCATTAGTTTTTTGTAATAATTTCAACATGTGTGTTACAGTAAATATTTTATTAGCTTACAACAAATTTTGCTTTTCATCCTGGAATTGCAGGGTTGTTTCATCCGTTACCCCCCAGATATGTTTCTCCTTCCAGTGTTTTTCCCTTACTTGTTGAAAACGTCAAACTGATTTAAAATGTTTTATGCACATTAAAATGAAAACCATATGTCTTATATTAAGGGTGACTTTGCAGAAGCTTTCACTTGAATCAGGTTTTGCATGCAATTTCATGCACTCGCAGATACACTGTGCCCTCCTTGCACACAGGAAGCAGATTTGGGAGATGTGTTGAAGAGGCCTCTGAAAGCCCTTTGTTAAACTTCTGCCACCCACATGACAGGAGGGCTGGGATCTTTTCCCAGTCTGTGATGAAGTTTGCTGCCTCTCTGTGTACTGCTAGGTTATCCCTGCCAAAGATGACATTTTCCAGTTCCTAAAAATACTTCTGACCAGCCTATCCATTTCCCTTCAAACAGACCAAATAGTACTGCCCGGTACATAAAAAAATCCCCTGAGGCGATATTGCATGGTTGCTTATAAAATATACTTGTCCATAGGTGGATTAAAGATATAATTTATGAAACTGTCAAATGCAAGTTTAGCATGATGTTATAAAACTCCCAGTGTATTTTTTGAACCTCCAGTCTCAATGTTTGTATTGAGGTTGGTGTAGGAAAGTAGCATCCTTCTGTCTCTGATAACAAAGAGCCTTTTTGTTTGAACATGAAGATAAGTTCCCCAGACTGTTCCCTTCTGTTCCATGAGCATATGTTCCCCCTGACAAAGGTCACTTCAGGTTCAGAAGAGTGAAACTGTGGGAGTCATTTTTAAGGTGTTGTTAGAATGGCTCAAGTTCCATACAGAAGCCCAAAAAAAAAAAAAAAATTAGGTCAGGCTGACTTCTGTATGAAAAATAGCCTTAAAAATGCATAAAGCAGCAAAAAACACCCAACTTATTATGCTCTTTGTCTGTTCCAACATCCACTTTTGGCTTCTCTACAAATCAGTGAATTAGAAACAATTAAGAAAAACACAAGCCCAGATCATAGTGATATGCAGAATATGCATGATGGCTCTCAGCCAGCGGCAGTAATTATTTTGTAGTGACTGTGTTTTGAGAGAAGAGCTTGATTGATTATGGTTTTACAGAATACATAAGTCACATTATGTATTCATGTTGAGATCTGCAATGCTTATAATTTGCATTAGTGTGGTTCAGATTTCTATTAAAACTATAGTACTTAGATCAGAAAACTGCTTAATGAGATTAATTATTTGATAACAATCCTTCTTTCAAAGTAAAAAGAATAAGCAATAAAAATGAGCAGAAATCAAGATAAGTAATCATTTGTAAAATTGCGTTTTGATCCAAACACAGGGAAGCAGGATCTGTGTTGCAGTCCTTCCCAAAAGTCTGTCTGGTTTTGAGCTGGAAATCTTCTTGCCCAACATATTTGAACAATTTATGGAGACCCACACCCAAAGTTTTTCTCCACATCCCCTCTAAATGCATCTCTACCAGCTGCCCAAGGTCCCAGCTGTTACTGGGCCAAGTGCTCAGCTGAAATGTGACCACAGACCTGTCTGCTGAGGGAGCACTGTCAAGCAGTTGGGTAGATGTCCACCCAGGAGTGGGAGTGATGGTTTCATTCACTGGCCAGTGCAGTGGCATGGGGAAGGGATGCCTGTTGCCTTAGGACTGAGGATGCCAGACATTGCTGTACCCAGTTTCTTGCCATTATTCGTGGAGCACAACTCACAAATGTGAGTTTGATGAATAAACCTTGTATAAAATCAGAGGGGTGATTAGGTACTAAAATGCAAGATTCACAGCAGAGAGCATGCCAGACATGCCCACAGGAGATGCCAGGGAAAAGTGCCCATGTCCCAGACTTAGTCACCTGCCTGTAGTCCTGGGTGTGCCCACGTGCATGCCTTGGATTCACTGTGAAGCTCCATACCAGAGCCAGACCATCTCTGTCAGTGCAGGCATCCAGCAGGTTTCATTCCTCTGAAATATGGGCAGTGCTAGTGCTGCCAGTCTGTGCTGTGTCACACCTGAGCAGTTAGAGCTTGAGGAAGAGGTCTGAGTCCAGTGCCCTCTTTAGACCAAAGGAGCCCAAATCTACACTAATCCTAAGAGTTCCTGAACCAGTGCAACATACTGGGCATCTTCAGCTTCCTCCCCTCTCATTATAGTGGAGAGAGTGACACCGGCAGAGGCAGAGCGTGTGAGAACATCTTTTGTCACCCAAAGATTACAGCAGTCCACATGGAGGAGAGCTGTGACCTGTTCCATGCTCTCAAGGTTACATCTGCTTTTACCCAGTTACTGTTCAGTGAGAAATGTAATAGTTAAGTCCAAAATAAGAGTCTCCCATACGATAATCCTAAATCAAATAAATAATAAGTCAAAGGCCAGGGACTGGAACCAAAACCCACAGTCATCTAAGGTCTTGACACTTTGAGTTCAGCACATTTCCCACTAGGAGACTTTGCTTCAAAATGGGTCATTTTTAAGGGTGTTATCTGAAGAAAAGCCTGAAATGTTAAAGTAAAATTTCATTGCTTCTTTGCAGCTTATTTTTTTGCATTTGTCAGTGCATGTAAGCAATGTGGTTTTCTTTCCTCAGTCATTTGTGGTGTACAAAATTTTGCAGGAATAACTCCATATTAAATAGAAAAATAAAAGCAGCATTAGTGCTTCCTAGAAATAGACTGCTTATGCTGTTAAATATTGGAGCTAGAGATGTAGCTGGGAGTTAAAGCTCTCAAGATAAATTGAACCAAATCTCTTAAAAATACCGGTCCTTCATTAGTGGGCATAACAACTGAATTCTTTCTACTTTTCCAGCTGCTTCTAATGACCTTGCTGGGTATTTGTTCACATAGTCAGGCCCAGGCTCTGGGGGTCTCAAAATCAAGCTATCTAGAGAGACAGCATGCTGCTTATTCCTCAAGTAACTGTGCCAGAGTGGTTAATATGTATGCATATTTTGGTCACTTGGCTGTATCACAAAGTGCTTTTGAAGGCAAGAAAGGTCAGCAAATTTAAATGCTTTACAATTTGAGGACAAGCTCTTTCTGTCAGCACTGTTTTTCTTACAGCTCTGTTTCACTGGCTATATGCAAAACCTACTTCAAGACTGATATACATATAAAGATATGTAATTTTTAAGGGTGTTATTTGAAGAAAAGGCAGAAATGTTAAAGAAAGATTTCATTGCTTCTCTGCAGATTTTTTTTTTTTTACATTTTTCAGTGCATGTGAACGGTGTAGTTTTCTTTCCTAGGTCGTTTCTGGTGTACAAGATGTATCTTTTAACTCCATAAACATAACCGTATGTATATGTATATGTATATGTATATGTATATGTATATGTATATGTATATGTATATGTATATGTATGAACTCCAAATGACGTACTGCTGAAGCTGGTGACTCAACTTGTAGCGTCTTTTGCAGGAAGGGGTAAGACACCCCTTTTAAGAGGCAACTGTACCGCTGTTGTCCTTGCGCTGGGGCTGAGGCAGGGCAGAGGATACAGTTAAAGGTGAGGCTTTTCCACGCCCAGAGCGCGGCGTGGTGGCCGCCCTGCGCCGCTGCGGTAAACACGCAGCCGTGCCAGCCGGAGGCGGAGCGGCCCCGGGACAGGCAGCAACTTCTCCCGCTCCTCAATCCCGCCCCCAGATCTCTTACTGCATCAGATCCAGGATGGGAAGCTTGCCCTTGAGACATTCGTAAGAGTCTCCCAGCTGATTCCCGTGCTGCGACAGGAGAGCGTGAGCTCCCCGAGCAGTGGTGGCAGATGCCACACGCTGCCGGACCGTGGCCACTGTGCGCCTCTGCCCGGGTGGCGCTGCCCGCACGGCTCGTCGGAGGCAGCACCGCAGCTGGCACGGGCTCCCTTCTCCCCCCTCGGTGTCAGCCGAGCCCAGTGGCTGTCGCGATGCTGTCAGGGCAGCAAGGAAGCGAAAAGGCAGCACAGAGCGTGATGCTGCCTGCAGAGCGCTCTCAGGTCGGTGCCGCAGCCCACCGAGCGGTAAAGAACTCTGGGCTCTGCAGGATTGCTCTCTTGTTTCTCAGATACCCATTCCCGGCAAAGAGCAACCCTGGAAAATGTGACGGTACTTGGTTGGCCATCTCTGTGCTGTTCCTCCCATTGCACAGAGCAGTGCAGAGCTCTGCTCCCATAGCGTGGGCGTGCTGCTCGGAGCCCGCTGCCGGGCGGGGGGAGGCCGGAGGACGGGCTGCGCAGCATGGACACCGGGCTGGCTCCATGGGCTGGGACACTGATGGCTGCAGCCTGGAAGAATAGGAATGCGTGAACTCCAAATGACATACTGCTGAAGCTGGTGACTCAACGTGTAGCATCTTTTGTAGGAAGGGGTAAGAGTCCTTTTAAGAGAAAAGTGTCTTATTGGAGCTAAACAAGTTATGGCCAGTTAGGACAAAGGAATGCGGGGTTGAGAAATGCCAGTCTCTTTCATTGTTAGCACTAAATTAATGGGCTGTTCTGGAACTTACATGTGTGAGTTTTTGCCATTGCATAGTCACAGTGACAAAAAATAATCAAGAGTCATCCTTAGGAAGCTGTCAGCCTGGAGAATGGCATTAAGAAGAACGAGAAGCTGTGTTCAGCTCTTGCATGCACTGCTGCTAGACAGTGTTTCCTGTTTTGTTATTAGCTATTTGTATGACAGAAGTCACACCTACCCAGGACAATATTGCAATGGATATTTTATGGATAGATGCCATGTTATTTTGCTCAGAGATGTCTACCACATGGGAAAAGATGTTTTTTAAATTCTCCTAATAACATTGCTATCAAGCTCTGCTACACACAAAACTGGCTTGAACATCGTTGTACACTTGGAACCATTGCTAGCAGTGACCCCTTTAACTTATAAAATGTTCTCAAAGATCCTATAAATAGCCACATGCCTAATTTTAAACATAAGTAGTCTCCCGTGTGAAGTGTTAAGCTTGTGTGTAGCTGTTATTAGAACTGGGGCCAGAAAGGTTAGTTCATGCTTTGCAGACACAGTTCCTGGTCTCAGATGCAGTTCAGTCTTTCAGAAGGCTCTGCTGATGGTGTGGTTGTGTTTTCAGGCACCGCTGGCTCTTACCAGCAGTGCCCAGCCTTGCAGCTCTTGGTGCTCCAAGCCAGGCAGGTCAGGGAGAGGCGATTGTAAAGCCTTGCTACTTGGCAATGCTTTCAATAGCAAGATCTGCTTATGATGTGATCTGCTTACCCAGAGATGAACCTTGGCTAGGGCTCCTGCTCTCTGTGCCACAGCCAGGACTTGCCTTGGGAAAGCTACTGGTGTCCTGCAAGCACAGAAATGTTTTGGGGATCGCAACACCAGAGGTATGACATCTGTGTGATGTGTTTACCTGTTTGGGTCTTCTTTAGAAAAGTAGTTTTGGGTGTAGTGTGTTACCAAGAGGTTATTTGGAGTGCACATTAGTCTTGTAGATGGGGATATTTTGTTCATCAGGAAAACTGTTGCATCTTGGAACATCATGTCCCAGGATCATTTTGCTTCCCAAGGAGAAGGTCACTCACATTTACATCTGTAAACATGATATAAATACTCTGTGAAACCAAGTGGCTTTGCTGCTTTCCTTCCTCCCCTTGCAAATTTGCACACAGCTCTGATCTGGTTATGGGTGTGGTGGCTTGGATCTGATTATCAGGGGCGTTGTACTGGATATGGAGCTGGTTAGAGGTGCTAGAGCTGGGTCCCTGGGATCCTGTTTTGAGAGCTAAACTTTGTATCTGAGCACTTTGAAATTGGGCTGAGGAATATCCTGGGATGGGCCGATGTAGAGGCACAGAGAAATAGAGGCTGGTCTCAGATGTCATGAGGTAGGGAAAATACCTTATCCTAAGGCCAGTTGCTAAGCGTTGCCCTATGGTGAGAATGGTTGCTGGCTGTCTCAGCCTCTTTAAGGCTGGGAAGCCAGGCTCTGACAAAGCCTTTTCCCAGTCACAGGTGTTCAGGGTGAAAGATGCACCTTTCACCCTGAGCTCTGTGTAGAATTTAAGAGAGATTGAGGACTAGAAGGTCTAGCTGCAGTGGATGATGGTGGCTCCAGCTGCATCTCTGTTGTGTGGAAAAAATAACAAAAATGGCAAGTTTGAAGCTTCCAGCTTGGGGATGTCTATCCATGGGATGACATCCAGAAATTCCCAGATGAGAAATGCTGTGCTTGCTCAGCTGCTTAAAAAATGTTGGAGAGTTGTTTCCATCCCCTCAGCTAAAGTCACCATTCATTACTGTGGCTCAACAGCATGAGACTTGGGTATGGCATAGGATGTTTGCCATTAGACTGACAGATTGGAGAAAAAATTAAAGCTTTGGTGTGTTTTTCTTCCAGAGGATAAGACTTTCTTAGTATATCTACCTGCCTTAGCAAAATGAGAGCAGTTTTCCTTGTATATGCCAGAGCTTGTCAAATAAAAGGTGTGATCCATAGAAAATCAGTAATCAGACTTGGTACCTGAGAAGCACTTGAGACCTACATGTGATTACTGGATTATTTTAAGGTTATTACAACTGCCTCATTATGCTTCTGTACCACATGAAAATCTCCATACACGTGTAGATAAATATATAGATTTACCATTAGCCTGTACCTATATATATATGTACATTTATGTTATCTGAGAAAACAAAACAGAAGCAGCAAGCAGTGTTTCTGCATGGTTTAAAGCACGAGAAATACCCACTTACAGTGGTGTGTTCCTAATCACTGTGCTCCTGAAGGAGCCATGTGAGCAGCCTCATTTGTCTGTCGATGTCTGTGAGGAGCAAACAGGTTGTTACAACAAGTGTTCCTGTCTGAGACCTAAAATGGCTTCTGTAGTGTGAGGGTTTTGTGTCCAAATGTTTTTTTTCTGCTCTTGTTGAAGTGCCAGTTCTGAAGGAATGGGGAAAATCTGGAGCAAATCCAGCTCTTGTCCCCAGGGATGTTTGAAAATCCATGCAACTTCTGAAATTCACCCAGAACAGACAAAGGAAGGATGCTTGTGATTCACTGTTATTTTGAAAACAATCTTTGAGTTGTAATTTCCATGTTTTCACTCTTTCGTTTTCCTTTCCATGCAGTGAAGCCGATTTTAGCTCTTCAAGCAGCACAGGCAGTATTTCAGCACCTGAAGTCCATATGTCAGCTGCTGGAAGCAAGAGATCTTCTTTTTCTCGCAAGTAAGCAAAGCAATTTTTCCTGAATATTGCTAGTGCAAAGATAGGCTACTGTGTAAGGTCTTGAATTTTAAAACAGTTGGGTTAACACAGGGCTCTTGGGTAGCACAGTGGTGAGAACTGCAATATAAGAAAGAAAAAAATCCTGTATTCGGTACACAGAAGTTGTCAGTGTGCCAGATCAGCCAGCCGTTGGGTTGTTTTTTTTTTATTCATGGCAAGTACAGGAAAGTGAATCAGGTAAGGCAGAAAAGGCATTGGCTGGAGTGGAGAGAGAGCTGGGTGTGTTAGTTAACAGCAGTACTTCTAACCAGTTAACCTAAACCTTTTGGTCTTAACAATTTGTTTTATCTCTGTCATAAATTGCCAGCTAAGCTTACACCCTTCCAGATCATTATCTTATTTTTTGTTGTAAGAAGTAGACAGTATTGCCTTTGATGTTGGGGTTTTTTTTCTGAAGTGCCCTTGCCTAGCCTATAGGCAGTTTTTTAAAAAAAATTATAGTCATCTAAGTGAACCTTTCATGAAAGATTTTTGTAAGATTTCTCCCTGTCATCTGTGAATTGCAAATTCAGGCAGCTTGAGAACACAGGGGCATCGGGATGGAGCAGCGCACGTTGTGTTTTGCCCACGCAATCCCTGCTGGTTACATTTTGTGGAACAGGAGGAAGGAGTTCACAGGGACAGGAGTGGTTTCCTGCCCATGGTGGAAGAGCTGGCAGGCAGACTGGGATGGCAGCAGGGTACCCATGTGCCTGAGTCACACCGGTGTCCTGAAGGTCGCGGTGTGCCCTGGCACACAGAGGCTATGTGAATGAGGCTTTGAGAGCGCTTTCCTGTCTGTATCGTGAAACTCTGGGAAAATAAACACTACTTGAGTTCCCTCTAGATTACATTCAACAAGTAAAGTTACTGGCTGTGGGAAAAAATGGTACTAAGTATAATACGAAGCCCTAAAATCACCTTAATTTCAGTAAGATTCTGTGTCATTTCATATTCTACTGGGCATTTTTATATAACTTTAAACTAGAGCATACTGACATCCTGTATTGGACAGAAGTCCTCTGTAATAAGGCTCCTTCAGATGCCCGGCTATGTTAAGCAGTCTCTGCAAGTTCTGCCACACACCAGAGTTGATGATACACTGTATGAAGTGGAAAGAGATATCTCCTTTGCAATATGTTCTTTTTTAACTGTTCTTGCTATGAAACACTTCAATGTTGTCACAAACCACAGTCCTGTACTTCATTGTAAAATAATTACAAAATCACCCAAACCACAGCAGTGTGATGAAGGTTCGCAGCAGCCACTCAACCATCTGTTCCTTATAAACTGTTCCATTTGCTGAGAAGGGAAAAAACTAAGTGAAACAATTTAAAGAAAAGATGTTGCTTCATAATTCTGTGGTATTTGGTTTTTTTATATTCATGCCTTCTCTTTTGCTGGCTGGGCTTGCCTTTTTCTGGTGGTTTTTTTTTTTTGGACTTTTTTTTATTTTATTTTTTTTAAACCTGCCCTTTCATTACCATTTAGAAGAACAACTTCAATGGGAGAGTGAAGGTGGCAATGTAGTAGTGTAGGATGACAAACCAAGTGAGCAGGAAAGGGACACATCCCGGGAAGCTGGCCTCAGAGCACTCCAGCCCCTGGGCAGCTGTCAGGCAGGGAGGATACCAATTGCTTTCAAGCACACACAGTTGGCAGATTCTTTAATAAAGAATGGAAAAAGAAAAGTAAATATGTATGAGAAAAACTGGAAGAAAAAAAGAAAATACTGTGTTTTCCTTTGTCTCTTTTAATACTATTTCAGCCTGCTGTCCATGGGGTTTAAGCTGTATCGAAGTGAATGAATAGCTGACCATGACAGATGAAGCACCCAGTATGCCAAAGGCAGAAAAGAACAGTGGCCCAAACAAAATCTGTTTTCATTGCACACTGTGATCCCTCAGGCTGCTTGCCGAGGAGCATGAAAGCAGTCTTACAGCAACCCTCCATGCACAGGCACCACTCTGCAGGCCTGGCCAGGGAAAGCTGGAGTGTGGTTCTTTTGGCATTAGTCCAGACCACAGGCCTCTCCTTACTTAACAGAGTCAAAGATTCAGGGAACAGGGATGATCTGATGGAGTCACTGGGAACTGTGCTGTCCACAGAGAGATGTAAAATGGCTGAGATTTCCTTAGAACACATAATTCAGACTGAGAGCCCCTTGCCAGTGAAAGAACATGCAGTGTCAGAATTTTATTTCTTTCCAGCCACTCACAGTTATCTCTCTGGTTTATTGTTTAGAGAACTTTGTGTATAAAATAAGACATATAATGGGTCGTGTGATGAGAATAATGCTTTCACCATTTTGGTTCTTCTCCAGTCGTGGTCCTTATGGTCGGAATAATGGATCCTTATCCTACAAGTCTGGAGCCAGTCCACCTGCTTCACATGGAAAGGACGCTTCATCAACACTGTGCAAAAACCATCTGAGTCCTGCTAACATCCATCAGAGTTACAGGGCTTCTTCAGCCAGCAGCAGCAACTCAGGCTCATACAAAGGAAGTGACAGCAGTCCAGTGATGAGGCAAGTCTGTGTTTCAGCCTCCTGGTGTTGGGTACATTGACACTCTCTCTGCACTGTAGTGTGGGATCAGCTGTAAGAGTTGCCATGCAGGTCATCTTGCTCCTCACCATAGTTATGATGCCTTATATAGGTGACTTAACAGTCAGCAAGGTTCTCCATACCATGTAAAAGCTTTATTGTTTCAGCACTGTAAAATTCAAGTTTACTTTAAGTCAAAGTCCTTTGCAGTTGGATTTCACTCCAAGGCAGGCTATTTCATGCCATCAGTTCTCATGAGGATTTACTGGTTTGTTTGCTGTAGGGTTCTTTTCACTTCAAAGAGAATTGGGTGGGGTAGTGTAGGAACCATCATACACTTGGGTGAAAATTCACCGCGCCTAGCCTTAGGCACCTCCCTAAGGAGTGCAGTTTCCTGTATAGGAAAGAAAACAGATACCTGCCAAAGCATGTGACATGTGTTGCAGAGAAGAAATGGCCACCATGCTGCTGCTGTTGCCCATGCTCCTGGACAACTGAGCAGCCAATAGACATGTGTGTTGGCTGACTGAGCATGTAATATACACACCCAAAGCTAGACGGGATGAGTGTAGATTTCAGTGTGCTCAGCTTTATAAATCCTGTGTGGAGCTGAACTTATTCCTTGGGCTGCCTCGCCTGGCTGTCTGTAGATGGGTGCCCTTGCCCTGCCTGTTCTTGGTCACACCACCCATTTGGGGTGAGGGGGTGGCCGGGTATTGTAAAGTTAAAATAAAGTTAAAAGCCTCATTTGCTGTAATGACACTGAAACCAAGTACAATAAATAGTAAATCTTGCACTGTAGCTACAAATCAGCTGTTTCCTCAAGTACTTTGATTTGCAAGGTGAAGTAACTTGTGTGGACACTGAGGAGCCCCAGATGAGTCAAGTTTTGCATCTATCAGTCAACAGAATGTTTTTCATTATGCCAGGACTTAAGAACTGTAAGAGTGATGTTATGTGATGGTTTGTTCTGGGGTTTTTTCAGGCGATCAGGGAGATACAATTCTTGTGGTGACAATCACAGCATTAAGCCACAAAACCCAGAGCAGTATTTGACTCCTCTGCAGCAGAAAGAAGTGGCAGTACGACATTTGAAAACCAAGCTGAAGGAATCTGAAAGCAAACTCAAAGAAAGGTAAATCTCACTTCAGAAATCAGTCAGAAAGATTTATTTGGGAACATGTAGAGGTGGGAATCCTGAGTGGTTTTACTCATTTCTTGATCAATGAAGTTTTCATTAAGAGATTTAAAATACAATTAGTCTCGTTAGGTTGTTTTCTTCAGAGTGTACTAAGGAGATGCAAAACAATGAATTTATTTATAAATATAGCTCTTTTTCCTTCTTGGAACTTTCCCAATAAAATACTTTTAAAGGACAACTTTTTACAAGTCTGATTTAGATTGAGACCTTTTATACATAGAACAGTTTCTACCTGCCAGCATGTGTTACCTTAGTGTCCTGTTCTACCTCCCTCGGTGAAGTAGAACTGCAAATGTCCTGCTTTTCCCCAGTGAAAGAAAAGCTCATACCCAAACCAATGTGCCTATTTGTGTTTCTGTCACTTACATGCTGAATTTTTCACAATAGCCCTTTGTGTGGATGCTGAGCAAAGAAGAGACAACACGCATTACGTAGCAGCAGATGTCTCTTACTAAAACTGCACTCTGAGGGCTGGCTCTCCAGCACAGACAACCCAAGGGGTCAGAAAAGGCTGTTTGAATGGAGCCCTTTGTGACCCCTTGGGTTGTCTGTGGAGTTCCAGGGACCTTGTGCTCTTCCTCTGCATCAGCAAGGCCTAGAACTGACATAGGAGTCCCCTCTCTTCCACTTGCTCCCCATGTTCTTGCAGCAGCCTCTGGCTCCCTGCTGGGGAAAGCCAGCCATGTGCCTGCAGACCTGAGCTCTGTGACTGTCCGAGGCCAGCATTGGCTCTGGCAGTATGTGACAAGCTGCTGGCAGGCAGTAGGGATGATCCAGGCAGTTGTTTCCCATTTGCTCCAGAGTGAGGCAGTAGGGGAGATTTTAAGCGCTACAGTGGTTAGACATGACCTAGAGGTCACCACTTGTGCCTCAAATTGTCCAGGATCATGGCACAGCCCACAAGGCTGCTGGTTTTGTGGGGAGGTCAGCGACTCCCATTAGCAATCAGCCGGCATATCTTGGCTCTCTCAGAGATGGTCACAAATGGCACCTGGAGAAATTTGCTTCCTTCTTGGAGCATCTCAGCAGCAGAGCCATCACTGTGTGATGGGGGCCTCATGTTGACTTTAACTGAGCAGTCAGCAGAAGTGTTACATCATTTTTATTTTGCTACAGGGAAACAGAAATTGAAGAGCTTAAAGCTCAGCTGGGACGGATGAGGGAAGACTGGATCGAAGAAGAGTGCAATCGTGTGGAGGCAGAGCTAGCCTTAAAGGAAGCAAGAAGTGAAATTAAACAACTCAAGCAGGTTATTGAAAGCATGAAAAACAGCTTGGCTGAGAAAGACAAAAAAATTCAGAAATACTTCACAGACATAAACATTCAAAACAAGAAACTGGAATCTTTGCTGCAGAGCATGGAGATGGCTCAGAACCACTCTGTGAGGGATGAGCAGTGCCTGGAGTACACGAGCGACTCAGAGGGGAAGCTGTTATCATTGTGTGCCACCCTGCCAGACAGCCCCATCACGGAGGACCAAGGTCTGGAGGAGGTGGCAGACAGTGATCTGCTTCTTAGTGAGGACAGAGCTAACGGGACTGACTCATCTGGAGAGAGTTTGACCACCACAACCTCTGAGTTGAGTGATCCAGCTCCCTTCAGTGCTGCTGTAAATGAAAAGATGCTTGAAACCATTCTGGATGGAAAATTAACTTATTGCCAGGAAGAAGCAAAAAGCAATATGATGGTGGAACAGGCCATCCAAACTGACGTGGTGCCATATAGCTTGGATGTAGAGCAACTCATTCAAAACATCTTCAGAGCTCAAGACACCTGTCCTCTAAGCCCACCTTCTTCACTGAAGGATCTGGGTGAATTTTCTCTTGGAAGCTTCAGTGATTCTGGTATCATAGTGGACTTAACCCCAAGTGATCCCAATTCTGCCATCCTTTTGTCTCCTTTGGAGTCTCCCTGCAGGAAGGTGGAGCACAGAGTTAATGAAAATCGTTTCATGAAAGAACTTGATTTTACAGAAACTCATGATGATGAAGCCTTTGAGTATGTTAATACAGGAATAAAGAGGAGATACTGGAGCAGCAGTCTCCTTGGGGATCTTCTGGCTGTAGCAGCCCCTGTTGTACCAACTATTTTGTGGGCTTTGAGTACTCAGAGAGGAGGAACAGATCCTATTTACAATATTGGAGCATTGCTTCGTGGTTGCTGCCTGGTGGCCCTGCACTCTTTACGCCGAACACCCTTCAATATCAAAACCTAAAGTCTACTCTGTCCCTGGGCACCAGCTGGCTGAGGCAGAGAGAAAGAGGGATGAGATGGATTATAAAAGGTTACTGTATATTCTGGCAGAGTCCATCCTTTGCTTTTGACTATTTAATTTGCACTATAAATCAGTTAAAAACATGTTCCTTGTTTCAAAATAAAAAAAATAAGCTGAACCTCTTACTTCCACAAGATGTTTTTAACAATACTGCTGCTTACAGAAATAGTCCTCCTGCTCTCAGGCATCATGTCCCTCCCCTGTGCTGGTGACTTTCTGGTGCCAGCACATCTGCACAGTGAACATAACCAGAGAAATAGGAATTCAAGCCTAGTGCTCTTTCATGTTCCAATGCTGAGCCAGGATTAAGCTCAGTCACTCTCCCTGGATGGTTCACTAAGCAAATGTACAAGTACTTTGCACTGGCTCAAGGGTAGTGCGAGATGCACAAGGGAACAAGTGGCTGGAGAAAGGTGGGGTATTTTTCTAGACAGCACTAACCTTCCCTTAGGGTATCACACCTGTGCTCCAGAAAGCATGCTAGCGCTTTCCATTTGTTGTCCCAAGTGTCAGTTCAATTTAGAGGTAAAACCCGTATTCCCCAGGCAGCTTCCAGCACATCGTTTGTGCCTGTCTCATGTAGTGCTCTTCTCAATTGTGCAATTGCTTGAGCATTTCACTGGTCTTGTGCGTGTACAGGGACTGTAACCAAAAATGTACATCATTGGGAGTCTTAACACTTGTTACAATGATAAGTATAGGCGTGGATACACTTTGGTTCATAATGTTTTAAAGTCTTTATGTATTGGAACCAGATAGTCTTTTGAGCCCTTTGAAATACTATGTATAAATGTATTGTGTTTTAACTTATTGTTTATTTAATTGCTTTATTGTAAATTACCTTTATAATCACAAGTTCAGTAAAGCATGATAGATATGTCAAACGTGTGAGTGTTTTACTGTAGAAAGGTATAGAAAAGTAGCCCATTCTAGCTGAGCTGTCAGGTACAGGCTGAGCTAGGGGAGGTATTGTATCAGGTACTGTTCCAGGAGATCAGAATTAAACCGAGAAAACCTGAATACAGTTCCAAGTGTAAGCACTCACCAGGCTGATTAAAGGCTCCAGCTGGGCTGCAGTTGCACACACAACCCACTCTGCTGCCTCACACTGGCTTCACAGATGCAAGTGACCTAATCTTTAACCCAGTGCAATCATCTGGAAACCTGTAACTCCTCAGTGCTGCAATCCCAGAACAATACCAGTCTTTCTGGCTTTTAACCCATCTGACAGTCATGTGGTCTCAGTGTGCATGCACACTGTGACCATCAAAACATTAATTCTCCATGTCCAAAACCCAATGCTACCCAACAGGCAAAACAGTGGGGTTTGTCTGGCTCCACCCAAGTTTTCAACCCCACCTCTGGCCATTTAAACCTCACTGGCCTCCTGTTTTCCCCTTCAGCAAAACAAGTGTAGTATTTCCTTGTGTGACCCAGAGAAGAAGGAATCCAGGGTAACCTGACAGTGCCATGTATTGCTCTGCAGCTTTTGAGAAGGAAGTTATGAGTACTCCACAAAGGAGTATAATTGGCCGTGTGTGGGGAGCATTTGCAACACTCAACAGAGTGATACTGATGCTTACAGAGGTGACTTGCACACCTTTCATGTTCCTGTGGTACTTGAGTGGTGAATTATTTTGTGTTTGCAGTAGAGATTCTAGAGGCTTCATTAAGCATTACATTAAGGAAGAGAACTCTAACATATCATTTGAAGTAATATAATCCCCATCTAACAGAGATGGACATGAGAGCATCTTGCTTACATTGCCACAACTTTGTCTTCCATGCTCTCCCACATTCTTGGGTGCCTGCAGCCATCTGGCTTGCCTTGTGACACCGCTGCACTGCATATTACTCAAATGTCACTTTCAAAAGCTTTTACATTATAGGGACACTAGGGCAAACATTACCAGTTGGAGATATTATCAATCTAAATTTTACACAACCATGGACTTCCATAATTCAGGAATATCTCTTCTTGGGACTGAAACACATTACAGAAAATTTTATTCCTACATCAAAATGTCTGCAGAGCCAGGACCAGCAGTATTTTATACCTGATGTTACCAACTTGATTGCATTGTTGGATTTTTCTTTCACAGCCATTATTGTTTAAGTGATCTTTGAGTGACACTGAAATGCACCATAATTTAGAAGAAAAAGTGATCTTCAGTTCTAGATGCATTCATAATTGACTTTGTGGGGAGTTTTTGCAGCAAGAGGCAACAAAGCAGCAAAAAACTACACTTACATTTAAGATGCCAATAGGCAGATCTCATAACTAGAACAATGTCAAAGTTTCTTTCTGCCCTTAAGATTCTTCAGTCAGTTCAATTCTCCTACGACATTTAACTACCATACTCATTGAGAGGTGACAGCATTCCAATCACATTCCTGATAAAAGCCTTCGCTGTGATGTCTATCTAAAATCCAGCTCACTTCTAAGCCTCCACCTTTCCTCCTCCACACTGCAAGGACATAGACAGCTCAAGGTACCCTTTGTAAGACCACACCTGAATTACTATAATGCACCAGTCCCAGACTTTGGTTATTGTTCCACGATTCGTAGAGGACATGCCAGTTGTTGCTCCAAACATACCAAGTTTGCTTTTTACCCTCTAATATTACACTTAAGTCTTAGTCATGTCTCACCTCAATCTCACTGGTGATGTACACATCAGCCTCCAAACAGTTCAATAGAAACTCCCATCCTTTTTTTCTGAGTTTAGAAAATGCTCATACCCACACCCCTACCTCACTGGAAAGTCTTATCTCAAAACATGCAGGTGAGGAGGACATGCAGCTCATACACTATAGGTAAAAGAGTGAACACTTGAATTCGGGCTTAGGGCATAGGAACCAAATCAGCTTCTTCCTGGGCTGAGGGGATGCATGTTCATAATCCCACTATACATTTTATTTCTAATCCAGGGACAAAAAAAGCCTTTCTTTCATATTCAGTTTAACAGGTACCCAACATGCCCTGCTGCTGAAAATGTTGAGGCTCAGGCATTTGACTCCCTTCCCACTAGAGATTCATCTCTATCCTTCACAGAATCACAGAATGCATCAGGTTGGAAGGCACCACAATTGGTCATCTGGTCCAACCTCCCTTCTCAAGCAGGGAGCACATGGCACAGAATTGCATCCAGGAACTTCTTGAGTATCTTTTGGGGTGGGGAGACTACAACCTCTCTGGGCAATCTGTTCCAATGCATACTCAAGTAAGGAAGTTCTTCCTCATGTTGAGGTGGAACTTGCTGTGCATCAATTTCTGCTTGTTGACTCTTTTCACCCTTCCTTAAGTCCTTTTCACAAGGCTGTTCCCAACTTGTAATTACACATTTCTCCTTCCTTTTCCTGCAAATCAACTCTCTCTTAATCCCAAACTCCTGAAACTTATTTAGCAGTTTTACATATGCCCTATATAAATGAATATTTTGCTCCAAATCCCTTCAGACAAATGAACACAGGACCTGGCAAGCACCAACAACTACAGCACAGTCAAGGAAAGGATTTTTCAGTCATCCTGGCAGGTCAATCCTGCACAGTCAAGAATATCAGTGAAAGCAATCAAGTCCAGCTTTCAGCCAAGAAAGAAAAAAAAAAACCACATGGCCAACAACTAAAATATGAATAAGGAGGAGCATATGGCAGTAGAATGGAAAGACAAGAAATACACACAGGGCTGTATAGGATCTTCAGGAAACTCAAACCAATGGAAAAATAGTATCAGAGCAGCAGCCTCAGTAAGCTTAGCGAAAGTGTTTTCATATTTATCAAGGATAATAAATCAAGATTTAGGAAGGAGGAAAGAAGAGAGACCACAGGAGAAAGACTAAACTGATACTATTGCATGGGTTATCACCATTCAAGAGACTTCCTCCAAGAGCAGAGTCCTCCCTACTGGCACCATGTCAACACAGGGCAGAGACAGGAGGAATCTCCAGAGCAGCTGTGCTCAAATTTAGCAGGTAGATGGAAGAACAGCAAAGCAGTACACAGCAGGAGAGGAGGGAAAAGCAATGCAGGAGAAGTCCCAAGCAGAAGGTGGCAGAACTCAAGGGTTTTTAAAATGGCTGAAGGCTCAATGATCAAATGTGCGTTCATGATGTATTTAAGGGGCTTTATTTGCAACTTAGTAACTCACCCACCTGTTGTTATTTTTAATAAATAGTATTGATTTACATCTACTTTATATTGTCTCAAAAATAGCAACAGTCATCACTAATTTTCTAAAAAATGAGACATAGCTTCCAACGATTTCACATTAAACAGGCAGTAGATAGCCAGTTTCCTTGCCCTGTGTCAGCAATAATTAAAGAATTGTGACTAGTACCTCCTTGCTTCTTGAGTGCTGTTAAAAGAACAAACACAGATTGTTATTAAAGCTTATTCATAAACTTTCTCATCTCCCATCCCTTGTCAAATACTTTGGAGGTGTAGTAGGAGCAGATTTGCTTGTCATACTGCTGCAGTGTAGTCTGCACTTGAAATAATCTGTTCTACTCCAGCCAGAAGACTTGTGCAGAAATCATGCATGGCATTATTGGTTTCAAAATATATTTCAAAATTTAACATCTGAAAATTGCTGTCACATCAGTTGACCTACGCAAGATTTGAACTTATGTGACAAGTATACTTAACATTTTTTAAAAACTTTTCTCTGGGAGTAAAGCCATTAAAATTAATTCTTTCTATGTTGTTTTCTCAATTACTTATACTCTAAGCAAAATTTGTGCCAGAACTTACTAGAACTTAGTTACAAATTCTATTTTTGTAGGCAGGAAAGATCTAGTCACATGCCCCCTCCTCCCCTTCCCATTCTCTTACAACTGACACTTCCTGTGCTGTCCCTGGATGAGCAGGAAACAAGTCTCATGTGCAAAACGGGCCAATGTCACTCACCTGTCATAAGGTAAAAGACCCATACAACCCACAAATCAGGGATAATAGTACCCACACCACAGAACCTGGAAAAAGCATTCAGTGAAGCATTGGGCTGAATGAAGCACATAGACCCCAATCCCCTCCCATCTATCTCTTTCCAGCAGACATTGAACTTTTTCATTAAAGCACTGTTGCCTTCTACTGCACATATACCATTCACGCTTCACTAGGGGAATTACAGAGTAAACACATACAGAAAGTGCGTAAAAAATGGAGTTTGAAAAGTGCTTGTAACTGAACTGAGAATTTTCACACTAGCTTTATTAGCAGAAGACACAATTTTTCTTCTCAATTACTCTAACTATGCAACGACTATAAGGTGTGAGGATTCCTATCTCTAGTAAGTATAAGAATTTCTGCTAGAAATACAAATTTCCCAATATAAGTAAATTACTAAAACACTCCCTTTGCATTCACATCAACCCTTTGCAGGCTGCACCACTCCTGTGTACTGATGCCAATGCTGGCAGTCAATGCAGTGTCAAGTGTAAATGGGTGCATAGGAAGCTGCAAGTAACAAAGTGACAAGAAATCCACTTTCAGTGTTCAGCTGCATAACCCACGAGGAGCACATTTTGAGTTGCAGGTCATCCATAGTAAGTTATTTTCTTCTACACAGTATGATCTCCCATGGACAACTTTCAAGTGTTTACAAATACTTTCATAAAAGAGCAAAAGCAGACGTTTTTATCAGGCAGGAAACAAAAGGTTCTTTAAAACTGTTTAATTACATGTTTCAGGTAAGCACAGACAATACAGGTAGATTTCCCACCACTCAGTATTTACATTCTTTTCTCTAGGCTTGAGCTGTTCATTTAGAGTGTTTTTCAATCAACATCCTTGTCAATCACTTGCTGCAAAGAAGGGTGCTGGAAAAGAACTATTGCAGGAAACATTCCATCAAGGCATGATTTTCTGTAGGGCTTTTCTTCTTTAAGAACTACGTACTAGTAGTTCAAGATATTTTGGGAAAATCCTGGCTTCCAAGATGACCTGAAGAATGCATTGAAACCAAGCAGTGTGTTGAAGTCCTATAAATAGTTAAATCAATACCAATATGTATCTTGTGGAGCTGAAATTCTCTTTTCACTGGCACTGCCATTGCTGTGTGGCTTCTGTTAGGACAGTTTTACACCAATTTTGTTTTGTTCCTTTTTCATTAGCCTTTGTGCCTCTTTCTCCATTTTCTTTCGCTGTTGTTCTGCTGCTCTTTTTTCCCTTTCTGCTATCTTCTGTTGTCTGTAATTAAAGAAAACATGAATTGCTAAATAACACACAAGCAATTTTCAGCATGGTCATACCTTAAGTTCCTGTCAATACATAAGTTATCATAACTAATAGAAACAGAGCATCAGTCAATTGTCATTAGGCTCAGAACAATCCTTCTTCTACTGTGCTGAAGTCCTTTTTTCAGATTAATCTAGAATTGTAGAATATTCTGAGTTGGAACCCCACAAGGATCATCAAAGTTCAGCTTCTGGCCTACACAGAACCATCCCCATGAATCACATCATATGCCTCAGAGTATTCTTCAAACAATTCTGGCAGGCTTGGTGCTGTGACCACTTCCCTGACGAGCCTGTTCCAGTGATCACACTCCAGGTGAAGAACTTCTTCATAATATCCAACCCAATCCAATCTAGTTTTAGGCAGTAATATTTGTTCAATTATTCAGTAATTTAAAAGCTGCTAGCTTCTCAAAGATTCAGAGTAAATGAATCAGTGAGAGTACAGGACAGTTGTAAGGCCTAGAGGAAAAACTAAAAATCTATCTAATACTTTCAGCAGCAGCTCAGAAGTTTTGAGTTTTTGCTGGTTTAGGGATATTTTTGAGTTTTTCACCCATTACTGTACATTCTACCTGACAGCTGACAGAGCTGTCAGTCTGGCAATATGCAGAGTAATAATATTTGCCACATTACAGTGGCAGATTTTTATATTTCCCACATATCTGAACTGATGAAGAAGGGAAGAGGCACTGTGCTTCTTCACCAGCCAATATACAGAGACAGTGAAGTTCCAAAAAGCCACATGTTGTTAATGCTGCTGTTCACGTGCAGTTCTGAAGGGAGGGATTGCGGCAGCTCCTGTTTCTTTCCCCAGTATGACCTGCAGGACACAGAGCTCCTGTGCACAGCAGTGGTTTCACGCCCTCTACAGTCTGGGAACCTGCACTCAGTTCTGCCCAGAGACTTTCAACTTGCCTCAGACACAGCAACTGCCCAACAAAAATACAAGTAGCTGTTACAAACTAAAAATGTGTGAGTTCAACTGCTTTCACTAGGATAAAAACTTCGTTGGTAATATAAAATCTGAAGTTGTAGATAGGTATATAAAATTTGCAGAAGAAACTAAGTTCCAACTAACTCAAGTTAACTGAAAATGCAGTTTGTCACCCACTATACCAATTCACCACTGACTGGAAAATTTCAGTGTATCCCAGCCTAGAACCTGTGGAAAATGGGGAAAAAAAGAGACTACAGGAACTTCGCATGCTCTGACAGCCTACTCTTCAGCACTTTCTGCATGCCTTAATTCCAGGGAGCATTTGACTTACTATATGTGCTCATTTCAACTGTTATGCTTACACATAAACTCACCAGAGGCCACAGGATAGTCTTCACTGCTAATTAGCAGGACACTGCCCATTTCTGCATAACTGATCGGCACTCCATTACTACACAAAACTTATTCCAGTCTTACTGAGCACCCACAGGTACCAGATGCAGCAGGCTAAGGGAGACCCTTACTTTTTCTGCACACTCATTTCATTCTCCAAAGGCACCACTGGAGTATAGTCAGCATTAACACTCTGGAACATTAGGGGACTGTCCTCTATTTGGCAGTCTGAAATATTATACAAGCTTCTTTCAAGTGTTACACTTACGCATTAAGTCACCAGAGTGGCCACAGGATCTTCAGATCATTTTGCAGATCAAGATGCAGACTTCTATCATTAAGAAGAGACTCCATAGCACTTCCTTACTACACTCTGTTGAAAACAGAGTCAGGCCTGACCAGTTTTATGTTAAATGTTTTGCTTAAGTTTTATGTTAAATGTCAGATGTTAAAAACACCAGTGATGTCTACTGCAAGAGAAACTAAACCCAGTCGGGATTTCTTTATCAATGTTGCTAAAAATCAGCCAGGACTTGACTCATTTACAGATAAACATTGTTATTTCTGTGTCATGAATAAAACAAAGGTTTTACTTCACCCAGCTGGGATACAGCTTACATAATGACCAGCTGTATAGAGGTAGCCAGCCATAGCTGGACAAGTGGTAAGCCATAGACATCTGGAGTTCTAATCACATTTTATCTGCTGGAAGTATTTAGACACACATCCCTTCTATAACAACTGCAGTTTGATACTTTTTAGTGAGGCCAAAAAGAAATCCTATGAGAAGTAACCATTTGAGTTGAACCCTTTCAACAGTAAAGATGGTAGGCTGAAATCTTAGGGATAGGTTCAACCAAATATCATGACACTTTGAAAAATTAAAGCTTTTGGGAAACCCCACTGCTATCACCATGTAAAAGATTGCTCTTCCCAAGTATTCTAGAGCATGAACCTGACAGTTGGAAAACAATACAATGTAGCCCATCCTGGAAATATTCACGGCACAGATTTTACACTCCAGGAATAAACTGGCATATACATACACCAGGTAATTTTTAATAGCTAATTCACTTATGACAAACCACCTGTAATGGAATGCGGCAAGGGTTAAGTAAATACAATGCAGTCTCTGCAGTAGCAAAAGTAGCTGTTTCATTTCTCCGTAACAAAAAAACAAACAAACAAAAAAAAGAGTATTTTCACTGCATCATAGCTATTAAAGATCTTACTGAGTCTATTGATATTCTTTACAGGAAAAAGCACTATCTGTGGAACCAAAACAGCCCAAAAGCACATCTTTCATATCACTTCAGTACAAAACCTGAAACAGTAATGAAGTTTAAAAACAAAAGGAAAAAAAAAAAAGAAGCAAGGTATTGATCAGAATGTACACACTGATACCAGATAAAGTTTACAAAAATATTTGCATTACAACCCTATTTTCACATGTTAAGCTGCTGCAAAGCAAGACTGACAGAGATAATAAATTCTAATTATGATTAGCACATTGAAAATGAGCTGGTAACTTCCCTGTTGTCTTATTCCACAGATTGAAAATGTAAATTTTTCATAACATTAAAATAAACACTTGATCAGATTCCTCTTTTCTTTTCCCCACAATACCTATTTTCCTTAGAATGATTTTTGACTATATCATGTCTTTATTTCACTAGTGGACCATGGAAGCCACGTGCTTGAAATTAAGTGAGTAGAATTACAACAGCCTAGGAAGCTAAAGCTATCTGAGGCTGGTTACCTGACTATGTAGCAAGCAATAAAGTTTGATACAACTGTAAGTCACTACTAGTTCAAATCATTGTGCATGATTAACTTAAACTTAATTTGCATCTCTTTACTCTCCATACCCCTTAAAGGAAAGGAAAAAAGAACACAAACTGAACGGCTGAAGCGTTCACACTAACTTTGTGCGTGACTTTGATTTTACGTTCAGCTAGTTTAGTTAAATTAGAAAAGCCTAGTTCATACAGGGATTCCAAGAACATACTTCACCTTCACCTTATCACTTCACCTTCTACCCTGAACTATTTTTACCTTAAGCACATGGTTGTGATACTTTTTATAAGGACATCAAGTGGTATTTTACCTAATCAAGTAATGTGATCTGAACATAATAAATTGTTGGGATTGGTGGGGGGCCATTTTTTTAGCGCCTGCATATGCATGTGTTAATATGTTGTTCCAGTGTTCCAGTGATTTTCAGATGTCCTCTACTATCTCATTTATTAAATTAATTAGATCCAAAATGTCTTCTGGTGAGTACCAGTTATACAGAGATTAGATGCATACAAATAATTTGTCTTAAGAGGAGTTTAACAATTCTTGGTACTTACCAGAAAGGTGTCAAATAAACAAATGTGATTCTTTTACATGTAAAACCTTTACATAGTGTTATATTAATTTCAGTTACCTAAGAACTTCTTCTGCCTGCCAAGCAGCATCTTCCTCTTCTTCCCAGGCATTTGTATTTTCTTGCCAAGTATCCAGGTCTCCCAGTTCAGGCTGAAACAAAGAGAAGTTCTAAGCACATGGAAAATTAAATAAAACACCGATGTGTGACTGCCAGAGTGGCTCCTGGATGACAGTAAAGTTTCCTTAACATATTTTTAACCTTAATGCTTCAGACTTACAGAAATATTTGAGGTATGGCAGTGCTTCTCATCTTATTGTCCATGCTTTTTTTCCTGCTATAATACTGAGTTTTTTTAGTTGTCAAAGGGTTTTTTGGACAAAGACAGGAAGGAAGTAGTGGAGTGCATTTTTAGCAAGAGGAAGATAGATTGAGCAGATTAAATGAGTAGGTAATGTAAAAGATTTCTGGTAGTTGCATGGACAAACCAACATGTACATCCACTTGTTTTTATGTCCAGTATCAGTTGAGTGACACTTTTACTCACTAGAAGTCCTTTCCTGAACTATTTTCATAAAGGACACTGCAAGGAGGTGGTATGACCATTCTGTTCGGCTTCCTGCCTGTACCCTTTTGTGCACAATGTTTATCAAAAGAGAAACACTGTTAAAAAAGGCAAAGGGCAAGGGAGGGAAAGCATCTCCTGCTAACTGGCCAGGCCGTTAGGCAACTAGACAATTTTTTCAAAGGCTAAGGAGTAAAAATTAGGAGACTGCTACATTACAATCCCTACACAAAAAGGAAGGGAGAAGCAGAAGGTTAAAAATGGGTCCAAAACAATAAAACAAAGGTAACTTAGAGGTTTTCAAAAAAGCCTTCTACTCTTTTGTCAGTAACTTACTGTGTAAAATCCAAAACTTACAGTTCATTGCTTTAGCAGATTTGCAAGCCCATAAGTATATGGAAGCTTCTTACCTTTTTATCACTGATCTGTCAAGTTTCTCAGCAGAACACATTGGACTACTTCATTCTTCACTCAATTTTAAAACAATTTACATCACTAACTATTCCAATTACTTCCCACAATGCACACCTTAGGCAGACTATTCCTTCCCATAGAGAATATCATTAACTGATAAATACAAAATCAATACTTAAAGTATACTTACAGATTGGTGAATAAAAGGAATATCTTGTGTGGCTGCTAATCTGCTAGAGAATCCTGTGTTTCCCTCTGGAATCCCAAAATTTAAAGGCTCTCGTTTTTTAATAACTATCTGAAAATAT
Source organism: Geospiza fortis (assembly GCF_000277835.1). Taxonomy (NCBI): domain Eukaryota; kingdom Metazoa; phylum Chordata; class Aves; order Passeriformes; family Thraupidae; genus Geospiza; species Geospiza fortis. Next base: position 430,045 of record NW_005054616.1, read on the forward strand.
TCAAAAAAAGGAACAAAAAAGTGGTAGATTAAAGCCCTGCAAAGATTCCTTGGTGATCATATAACTCTGCGCCCATGAAGGTTCAGCTACACAACACCTCACTGTGTCTTAAACCTGGCCAGCTTCTTAAAGCTGCACAGCGAAATGAACTTATAAGTGAAAGATAAATACAAAAGACAAGAACTCCTCCTCCCCCCACTAGCATATTCTTTAATCACATAGAAACCTGTGACTGTATCAAGACAAAGAATGGGCACAAAGAATCACAAATCAAACAGCCACATCTCCCAGTACTCATAAAAGCTACCAATATGATAAATTACATTGTGGTAAACTTATGTGATAAATTGGAGAAATCTTGCTTCTGTGACAGGTCACTTTAAGCTACTAGTTTTGAGGATAGTGCTGCCTGCACACTTGTCCTGCACTGTCATGTCAGCTCTCTCAACTACTCCCAATATCTGTGCAGTTTCAATAGCTGCAAATTTTCTGTCAACATTAACTAACTAGTAAGCTCTGTACTGGTTTGGCTGAAAAGCAGTGCTTTTCCCAAAACACTTGTTGCCAAGTTGCCAAGATCACATATCCTTTTCACTTGTCTTAAGCACAAGTCAGAAACTTTGTTTAGCCTACTTCAAGCCTCCTCTGCTTCCCAACAAGACAAATCCACAGTTCCACTGCCTGTATGCTTGTACCAATCCAAGAAAGGAAACAGGACTAGACAATCTTATTGTCTTATTAAGCAATGATAGACTGTTATTTGACTATCTATCTATTTCCAAATAGATCAGTCTAGATGAGTGACAACATGAGCAGACTGCACCTCAAATCTCAGGGTTTATATTGAGACATTCAGTGGAAATAAACACAAATTCATACTGAATCATGTTAATTTGGCCAAATTAACAGGGATGTTCTTTACAGTGCCTGCAGTCATCCCTAGAGAGATATTTAATATAAACCCAATGTTTAGCATGGACTCTTCCTCAGTTTTGTTCTGAACCTGAAGCGCATTCTATGAGGCAAAAAATGTCAGTAGATATAAAGAAGAAATCTACCTCTCCCTAGCCCTCTTCTACTCCTCAGATTTTGGGACATCAAAATCCTTCGAAGAATTTAGTCCACAAGATACTGCAGATTCTGAATGTACAGAAAGGTGACACCAGGATCACCTACAGTTCATAGGACCATAGGAAGATTCAGGTTTGAAGGGGCCTCAGGAGGTTTGTAATCCAATCTCCTCCTCAAACCACTGTCACTTTAAGGTTGATGAAAGTACTTAGGGCTTATCCACATGGGGCTTAAAAACTTCTAGAGATGGAGGCTGCACAACTTCTCTGGTAACCTCTTCCAGTACTTGTGAGGTTTTTCCAATTGACTCAAAGACCTGAAAGTACCCAGCTGAAAGATTCACAAATAGAAACAAAACCTGCAATCATGAGATTTCAATCAGCATTTATTTACAACCTTGATGCTCCTGTAGAGATGCCCTCCTGTCTTGTCTCCAGTTAAAATGGTATTTGAAGAACAAGCTATTTTGAAATCAGTTCCCTAATTCCAGCCTCCCCAATATAACTTGGTGAAACAATTAACCATTGTTTTCTGAAACAGCAGGGCTGCTCCCTCAGACTTCAATAGAGCAAGACATTGAATGTCTTTGTTCAAATAAGGGTATGAGCACAAATGACTAGAGGGTTCTCACATTATACTTCCAAGAACTTTTAGAGTACAAAACTATTCATAAGTTTCCAATAACATGAAGACTAAATATGCAAACATCTGATAGCATCACAATTGTAAAGATCTCAAAGGTCTTAACATTAAACATTATAAACTACACACCAACATCTATTCTCATTTACCAATAGCACCTTCTGTAAGTTGCCAATTTACTTGCTTTTATTTTAAAGCAAGGAAAACCCTCCATAAGTAGAGTTGAAAATATAATACTTACTTTTTGAGTTTTTCTTATAGTTGGTGCCATATCTTTGAAATAATCAGGTTCCATTTGTTCCAAAGAATTTTGCTGAGCAGCCACATTACCATTGCCACCTTCAATCTTCACACTTGTAGGTGCATCTTCATCCCATGAAGACCAGTCTTCCACTTCAGGCTGAATATAAGAATATGGTACAAATTAATATTATCTGCAGGTAAAATCTTGTCTTTTATAACTTGCTAAGATATATATTTAATACTGTATCACATATTATTATATCTTTTACATATATCACATTATATGATATATTTCTTGGATATATACCAATTCAATATTGTAGGACTTCCATAATCACCCTGTTACGGTATTAAATCACCTACCACTTCAACAATTACCTGCTTAGGAACAGATGAATAATCCACTGTGGTTGGCAAAGTTATTTGGTCTCCACTTAACTTTCGCCCTCTTCCAGACCTGAAAAAAAAATGTAGGATTCCTCCAAGCTCTGAAAACATGAGCACTAAGTTTAAAAAAAACAAAAAAGGAAGTCTGAGAACAGCACTACTGAAAATAGTCATGGCTAAAACATTCAGTGCTTCAATTACCTTGGTATTAACTACTGTCACTAAAAGTCAGCTAAGCAAAGGAATTTCATCATGAATTGAAAGTTGTTTTCACAAGAATATCAAAGTGCAATTTACTTTTCTAATTGCAGTGAAATAGAGGAGAAATACTTCTAAGAAACATGAAAATAGGCTATCTCATCTGCATAATTCAGTCACAATTTTTAGACTGTCAGTGCTTATGAAGCAAGCACTAGCAATCTATATTTGCGAAAGAACCATTTCTACTGTAAAATGAGAAATTTTTCTATTTGTCTTAAATTTTAAGCTGCTTCTAACAAATAGCTTTCTGAGCTGCTTGATTTGAAAGCCCCTCTGAAGCTCTTTTTTCTTCAAAATCTAAACAGAGGTAATACAAGATTATGCAAGTTAATAGCTTTAATTCAATTCATGCTTCTACTTAAAGAATACCATTTCAATGCATTTCAGCAACCATATAAAATAATTTTAATTGAAAACAACACTAATGCATTGCAAATAAATTATCTAGATACCTACTTCATGACGTACAAAGATCAGAATAATTAAAATATTCTTAGCTGACATTCACTGTATTTTAACACCTTAAACACAACAGAATGCAATTCAGACTCACATTTATGTTTTCCACAAAGAATGTAAGGTCCTATAGCAAAGCAGTCATGAAACTGACCTTATGTAGCTTGGGAAATTTAATGTTTTTTTCTTACTACTGATGAGAATAAACCGCAAAACTTCAATTTCTAGTTTCTATCAATTAGTTTTAGTATTAGAGAACATACTATCAACTGACTAGCTGAATTGCTTGTAATATGACCTCTACTGTATGCTGGTGAGTGACTAGATATATTTTTTCTACTCTAGACCAATATTCCTCCTTAGACAAGGTCAGGTGCTATAATCAAATTTTCAAGTTTCATATAATTAACTCTACTCGCTTTATAAACTGTCTCTTCAAGTTTGAAAAGCAACAGATTTTAGGGGTAAAGGAAGGTGAAAACACTGTTCCCTCAAACACATTAGAGACTTCTGGTTGACAAGATTTACTTGACATCTCCAAAGGAAATCCAAGCTTGGAAACATCCTCCTTCAGACCTCTACAGGATACACATCCTTAATACTATTTACATTTAATACTGTTACAAGTCATCATTTCTGCACTGACTTTCTCCATATGATCGATGAGACAAGCAAGTGGCTTGTAACATTAATCAAGTCAAAATGATAACAGGGCTGGAGGTAGGAGGAAAGAGCTTTTGTCACACAACATCAGAAAGAATATAGTACACAGAGCAGCACCAAGGAAGGCTACTACAGATGCCACTTCCTCTAGGAAGGGAACAAGATGCTTATAGGAACAGCTGCTCCACAGCCACCATTAGATACCGATCACCACTCTGAATGCCAAATGCCTCAAAAATGATTGGATTTGTTTCTCTTTAGTAATAAGTAGTATTCAGATTTCTCAGTTGGAGATAATTAGAGATTTTAAATGGAAGGAAGTTTCATCTCTTCTTATACTGACACATTTTATTTCCTGAGAAATGGATTCAGGCAGTCTGCTGTTTATCAAGAAGAACTTTAACTAAAGAAAAGACTAGTACTATTTGTAAGCTCTATGCTGCCTAGAAAGTTGCACAATCTCTACAGGCACTTGTTCAAATGAAAACCTAATGTAAACTATGTAATCTAAGTAAGTGTTAGCTCATATATCCATTAAATTAAAATGCACGTTTAATTAAATCACATTTGCTGATAATTAGGTATAGTTATATCGAGGGGTGCATTACAGGAAAACAAAATTTATCAAACTACACTTTGCAGATGACAGTGAACAGAAGAAACATCTGTAGTTAGTGGTCTGAATTAATGTGATCCAGTGACTTGCTTATGTGAAAGACTTAATTTTCATTTCTTCAACTAATTGTTATTGAGCAAATAAGGAGTTTTCTACTTAATGTACTCTGAGACAGTTCCTCAGTTGTTCATTTGAAGATAATATGTCATTCAGAAGTTGGAAAAAAGAATGAAAATACTGTCACTACACTTGGAAAACAATTATCTCCTTATAAAAAATATAATTAGAGAAATGAAGGATCCACATAATACAGAAGTTACGATCAACTCTGTTTTGACTTCTTTCAGAACTTGAACAGCAAGTTTTCTTAATTTAATTTGGAATTCAAATCACAGAACTAAGGTTGACATCTATATAATTGTATGCAGCGTTAAAATGTATCTTTTTAATGCTTCACTAGATCTGTAAGTGAATTTACCAACAACTCAAGAGCTTCCTCTTATTCTTGGAATAAGTAAAGGTGAAGAGGAAATAGGCAGTTATTTTGTGTCTACCACATATTCTGCATACACTTTAATCCTCACTGGGAAAGTAGTTGTCATGATACAGAAAAAGAGAATACATTTCTCTAGATTGGTATTTGTTTATGTAAACAACAGGCTGCAGAAGTGGAAGGAAGCGCAGCAGTTCATATGACAGCACAGTGCCAAGAATCACCTCAGGTACTCTACTACTGTATCACTGAACTCCACTACTCCACATTAACTCTCGAGGATTTTTAGATTGCTTCAAAGTACTACACTGCAGCACTCATGAGTCTACAACTCAAAAGAACACCACATATGACTTAAAAGAGTGTAAAAAATAAACCATTCTTCATCATTAAAAACTAAAAAAAAGGTGTTCCCTTGAACTTCAATCACGGTCCTCCAAACTTCCGAAAGAATCTTCAATAGGCAGAAGAATCTGAAGTCTCAGGCAACTGTTTTTGACAAACAGGATGAGAATTGCCTACATCTGTAATGACAGCCTACTGACTGATGACAGACCGGATGCTCCCATTAACTTAATCTCTTGAAACACAAAGTATCACTTGCTAAGTACTTTTCAGAACTGTGCAGCACAGCTTTTCTTCAAGTTTGACATGGAATAGTTTCAAAAGCCATTTTAAAACCCTGTCATAGCTATTTACAAAACTTTATTCAGCTACCATACAACAAAATACACTCACAAATACACTACACAGACTTTTGGAACTCTGACCAAATAGCAAATTAAAGAATTCACTTGACTTAGTTTTCATCTGTGTTGATTGCTTTGCAATTACTAAAATCAGAGCTGGTAAAAGTGGTGGCTGGGTGCTGGGGGAAGGGCAGAAGTGCAAGAACCTGTAATTGAAAAACCGAAAAAAAAAGGTAACCAAATTAAATAAAACTTGTTTACCTGCATATTAACTTTTTAATGAAAGAAAGCACTGCTGCCAGGCAAGTACAGACTTTAAAGAGTCGAAACTGTGTTATGGCCATGGTAAGAAACCCTTCCTGCAAAAGAAAAAAGTTAGATGCAGAGGATTATACAACTTTATACAGTACTTAAAGCCAATTGCCTTAGTTGCTAATAAGCTAGGAGCAGTCAGTGAAACTGTATTAATACAAGGAAAGAGAGCAGGTACTTGGAGCAAAGATGCTACCTGCCTACTATGAGGATATTTCACTGATGTAAGTAATACAAGTATCTAATATATATGACCTTTAAAGAAACAGCACAAAATCACAGGTAGAGTCAAAGTTAAAGACACTCTTAAAGGGGAAGCGTAGGCAACCATCTGCAGTGCCTGTGCAGCTGATCTGTTTCAGACACTATCAGTGGCACTGAACACTGGCAGTGCAAAACAGAGTACTCATCAGAGAGAAGCTCCTGCTTGCTTGAGCATATCATGCATATACAAATTATAGATTTAGTCATTAGGTGAAATTCCAAAATTAGCTGTCTAAATTTACTTTCCATTTTGATGGAAATGATGAGAACACTGCTTATTTTAGAACTAGTCTCACTGAAAAATCATCATCAAAAAAAGACTGTTCATCCTGTGTGAACTACTGCACCAGCTAACCCACAGAGCTACTGATATTTCTCTGCCTGACCGGATCATGATAGCAAACACAGAAAAGAAAAAATTCATCTTTGGCTGAAGCCATTCCTGTTTGTAGCTATTTTTTAAGTGACAATTTGATAATCTAGAGAATTTATATTTATCACATCACATCATTCTAACATACCACCTTGAATAGCTACACACTGACTCAGAAAAATCTGCTGGAATTCAAGGATCTCTTTTCTCTCCTATAGGTGAACATTTCAGAGTAAAGAATAAGAGGTTAGGCTTCAGAAATAGCTTTGCATTATAAACATCTACACTTGTAACAACATATTCTGTTGCAAGTTTAACATACCTTCTGGTGAGAAGAGAAGGCAGCCCTGTGACATTTCCATCAGGCCATGAGTATTCCATGGAAGGACAGCTTGATTTCAAATATGCTATGGCATTTAAATCACTTTTTATATTCCAGGCTTTAAGTTAGGAAGAGTCAGGAAGGTGGATCATTAGGTAGGCTGCTCCAATACTGTCCTGAGGATTTTATTAAAAAGGTACACAATGGGATTTGTGAGCTTCAGGGAGCATAGATGTATTTTTATTGGTGCTCATTTGCTAGATAACGTAACTACTAGCAAACACCCTAGTAATATAGTACTGGAAATAGTGCTTTACATGTAGTTCAGGACAGGACTTTCTGCTACTGAAAAATCATATAGGAGCTGATAAACAGGCCCTTTTACTACAAAATGGAAGACTTAAGTTAGTAGTAACCACCAAATTACAGACTGCACTACCGAGCTGTAGCTCAGGAGAAAAGCTTCATACATAGGACAGGTATCACCTCTACTTCAATATTTGTGCTACCATATTTCATTTCATGGGAGACTTAAAAATGTAGAGAACTTTATACAAGGTTGGATTGGCTGTTTATCTAACAGAATTAGAAAGCAGTCAGTTCCCACAAAGAAGGAAGAACGGACATTGTCTGACATATTTAGCTTTTAGTTTAAAAGACTGGACCATTATTTCATATTATGCTCAAGCACTTCCTTACCTTTTAGAATGAGCAATGTTAACAATATATAGATTACAGAAGAATGCGTCAGTCAAGAATTTGAATGATTAGGAAATAATGGAAGTTAGTGAAAGAGTGAACAGTAATAAGATGGAAAGTTCTCCATCCTAAAGGTAGAAATTATTGCAAACTAACACTGAATTGGTGAAAGAAAATGTTATTTTTAGGAAAGGCAGTTAGAAGTTATCTGCCTGGGATGTGAGGCATGAAGAGCATGTGACCTGCTGAAATTATTTTAAAGGTACACCTTTTCTAAAAGAAAGCCTGTTTAGAAGCTCACTCTACTTTACCAGAATTCACTCTTTTATCAGCTTGGGGGGCAGGAGGGAAGGAGCAGAACAGTACTCAATACTAGCAAGAGTAAAAGCTCTTTTCCCTCATTCAGGCTATCTAACTGCTACACTGGACAGTACAGACAGATCCTAAATTTAAAAAACTCCTAACTACTGACTGAGAAGGTTGTTTTAGGAAGCCACCAAAAACCTTTGCAGACTCAATATTACTTATGCCTAAAGTCAAGGAACTAGGAAGATTACTAAAACCAGAAAACTAAAACTAGAACAAAAAACTAAAACCAGAACAATGTTCAAGTGTGTCAGTTACCAATACATACATTTATAAATGAACCCAGTTTTCAACTCACCATTTTTTCATATATCGAATTGTATACTGTATTGAGTTTTCAATATAAAGTTAAACAATTGAAAAAAAGCATAATCCACAAGAACTCTGGCTTGCAGAGTCAGTGGACTTATGCAGTCCACAAGAACTAATCACCAAAAGTTAATCCATTTCCCAGGTCATTCCCATATAAGAGTGACTATATTTCCAGTATCACCAGTATGCCCATTTGGCGGAGTTCAACAGCTATAATTATGCCCATGACAACCAGATAACTTGCGTTTCTCCACTTTCCATGTGTCAGGCAAAGATTTCAGAGTTACAATGAGACACATGGCCAGTTAACATATTTGTGATGGAGATTTCATTTCAGCTGAGCTAGAACTAGGCCCTTCAAAGGCTGGACTTGATGACCTTGGAGATCTCTTCCAACCTTAGTGACTCTGTGATTTAAGATAGTAAGTACTGTTTTGCCCACCTCTTTTCTGAGCATTGATTGCAGTCTTCCCAGTTAAGCTCCCTACACTACAAACTGTCAGATGCACAACCAGAGTTTTGTCAACAATATGCTATCAGCCAGCCATAGTACTGTTAGCAATCATTTACCTTTAAAAGAACATTCCTCAATGTACCTGCTTTTTATACTGCTATTTGTGATATGAAACCATATATATGTATTTATTTAATTAATATTAATTTTTATAAATTAATTTAAAACACAATCTTGAACCAATTACTGTCTCGAGGTAAGGAAAAGTCAACCATTTTCCCCTTTGTCTGAAACAGCACCTGAAATGTGAGCATTGTTGCTCTAAGAACAGCACTACCTGAAAAGTTAAAGGTTTTCTAAAGGTTTTGAGTTTTGTTTGGTGCCTTTTGGGGTTGGGTTCTTTTGTGCTTGGGAATTTTTTTATGTTAATTAAATTTCTCAAGGTAAACCATTTTATATCTGGAAGTAGTTGTATGAATACAGATGTACACAGAACCCAAATTTTCCTCAGTTCACTGCAAACTTAACTTTTCTTGTCCATCTTTCTCAGACATTGGAAAGAAGCACAGCCATGTACCTTCTCTTTCTCCTGGGAAAAATACTGAACAGTGTAATGCTAAATGGCAGGCCACAACAACCTTTCTTTTCTTAAGCCTTTCCTTGATAAACAATCCCAAAAGGATCAGCAGTCAATTATAACACAGGATGACAGACACATAATGCAAAGTTGCAGAGCTACATCAAGAATCCTAAAACATTTCTTAACAGATAGAGGCAATTGTGAAATACTGGATTAAAATTCAGAAAATCTGGTAAGGGTTGTCTGCCAGCCTGATACATCCTTCTGTGTATCACACCTCATGCCTCCACCTTCCATCTATAAAACAGGATAGATTTCCTTCTCCCACTACTGGAATTGCTTTGTTACATTTATGAGACTTAGGATCAACTGAACTTCCATTACAACAGATATAAACAAGCAAATAAATCAAGACATGAATCCTAATCAATTTAATACTCATGGTCAACTCAGCAATTCTGTAACAGACAGAGTTTGACTCGTGCATCTCATACTGTCTTCCACTGGTAAAAAAGTCACAACAGGTGTTCACATGGAACATGAGCCCAGAAAGGACTAAAAACAACAGCCATGAGATGTTATACATTTTAGAACCAAGTCAGAAGAATGAGGAAACTCAAACATTATAGGGACCCATAAAGGAAATAGAATGAAGGGAGGCAAAGTTCAGAATTTTATTGAACATTTTTACTTTGCTTACAGCTTGCAACAGTGGCCTCATAAGAACTCCTGGCACCTCTAACTTCACTGAACGTAGCCAACATAGTCCACCCTCAGGTGGATTGGTTAATCAACTATGGTGCAATAAGCAAGACTCTCACTGTTTATCAATGTACAATAAGTACACTGGCACCTGGAGAAACACTTCCTCTTTCATATTTAACTGTACACACAAATACCACTTAAACAGGATTTCTACAGACAGAGTCAATTCTAAAATAAAGTCACTTTGAGGCACTAAAATTATTTCAGAAACTTGTTTCCTCCTAGTGAACTCATCTTTTACTGCCACATCAGCTTTCTTTCATATTAGCTCACTTGTAACTCTGGAATGTAAACACGAACACACCTTGGAATCAGTGATTTTAGCCCATATTAAACACAGCTAGATAAATAACCAGACGATGATGCTTAAAATAACTTGTCTGAAACTGAAAGGCTCCCCTCCAATTTACATAAGGAGATATCAAAAACGCTTCACCCTCCTAAAGCAAAATAGGAAATTCATTTCCTAGTACTAAAGACTAACATGGCCTTGAGTGTTTACATTTGTCAGCACGGAAAATCCATACTGGTTCAGTAGTGCTTTTGTGTTGTCACTAGAACAGCTGACAATACCGTAGCAAAGTTTCAGCAGTAAGGATAGAATTTTTTAAAAGGTGATCCTGTATGAAGTTCTGGTAGAATGGCCACATCAAAGATCAGAAGTAGGTTTATAGGGAGATGGAATTTTATTAAGATTAGTAGATAGAGATAAAAACCCTGTTTTCAAACATAAACCCTCCTCCAAATCATGCATGTTACAAGATGTATAAAGACTCTTTGAATTTTAAAAAAGACAACACAATGATTCTAGAACAGCTTTCAATCAGGTACTGAAAGACAAAACCAGCACTTCCTGCATTTCAAAGACAGCAACCATCACTCTGTAGCCTACTGAGAGGTTCCACTGCCCTCTTCCTGGTTGATTTGTTTGGTCTCTTGGTTCTTTCATCACTTTACACAGAAACAATATTGGGAACACGTGTGCAGGGAAAAAAATCCTGTCTTGACCACTGAGTTTGATAAATAGATACATTAAGTGGCAGCATGACTGAACCCTAAAGCCATGCTATTATGGCATTAGGGAGAGAAGCAGAATGAAAAGGGAAGCTCAGGAGGCATCTCCTCTATCTAATTGTAGGTAAGTGATTGTGGGATGTTTGTAAAGATACTGTAGTTTCAACACTAATGTTCCAACTTTCAGTGCAAATACCCTAACTAGGCAGTTGAAGTAGCTGGGACAGAAGACATCTCACTCACATTAATCATAGGCAGAATAAAGTCATCCAAGACACTCAAATCCAGAAAGAGATACTATTGAAAGCTGCAAAAGATACCAAAAGTCAAGACAGAATGTTTGTCTCTCTAAATAAAGGCAGCAAAAGTTGGTGACTGCTGGCAATTCCTGAGTTATTTCTAGACACTAAATACTCTGATATACAACACACAGGGTTTCAACTCTTTTTTAAACATGTTAGTCCCCGAGTCATATTACTTCTGCAGTAATACCACCACATCTCACCCCTTCCTCTCCAAGAAACCGAATATAGCTACAACCTCACTAATGTGAACTCCTGAAGCTTTATGTCTTGAATTGCAATAAATTCTACTCTTCAAGGCAATATTAGTTAAGATAGAAAGTTTATGTCTACCATTATTCTTTGACAATTCCTTACCTGTATATGCCACTGTCTTGTGAAAACCAGCATACAGAACACAGCTTGAGGTAACACAATCTTGTGAGACCACATTATAACTTCATTCACTTCATAACTTTGCAACAAGTCTTTTACATAATGCCCGAATTCATGTAACTCACTTCAAAAACTGAAGTTCTCAGACATAGAACCAGAGTTTAAGAGACCCCAGTTCTGTTCCACTCCTTATTTGCCATCCTGGACCTAAGTTTTCTGTAATTACGTGCAATGCCAGAGACAACAAATTAACACACTCATTGTTACTACTACAAAATCATCTTGCAATGCCTGTCTTGACGAGCACCAGCTATTTACAAACAACAACACTACAAGACGGCCTAAAGTCTCTGCAGCGCACAGAGACTTTCTGTGGAAATACATGTGTATTTCCACAGAAATACAGCTCCACAGAGCTATAAAGCAGCAAGCTATGCCATTTTTCATTAGAGATGCAACTCAGGCACTTACACTGTGAATTCATGACCAAATAGCAGCGACCTACCATTCTACTGACCAGCCGAGTCTTGAATATTATTAGAGACAGCACTGAAACCAAATAGTAGCACTTAATTTTTCTGCGAGCTGTTAGAGATTCTCAAGTATTTAAAAGCATGCTAAGGAATTTTCACTCAATGTATTATTAAATTTGCTCGTCAGCGTAAACAGTAGGTAACCCCAAGCAATGGCGTCCCACCACGAGTTCTGACAGGCCGTGTACCCTCGCCCTTTCCCACAAGGTGCGAAGCCCCTCAGTGCCCAAACGCTGCCTGTCTG
>NW_005054616.1:443025-444777 GCF_000277835.1 Geospiza fortis
AGCCGGCTCTTTGGACTTACGCGAAACTGTGAGAAAAAGGCGTTGGACTGCGACCGTATCGGGTTGCTGCACACGTGGCAGTAAAGGTGTTCCTCTGTGGTCGATAGGATGCTGAGCTGTAAATTTGGATGTTACTAAAAAACAAACATTGTTTGTAATTCCTTCTGACAGGTGTTACCCCAGTGTCCCAGTTTGTTCACCAACTGCTTGTCCATTTTAATGGCTGGTTGTTAAGGTTAATGTTAAGGCATTCCAGAGCTCTGTGTAAACCTCCAGTTGTGTTACACTCGGTAGGTGAGGTAAGGGGGATGTTTGTCTCTTTCTCCCATGGAAATCTAATCAGTTCTAGAGCAGCACTAATACAGCACTCCTTTCAACTCAACTCCAAGCTGTAGCACTCAGTTCTTTGTGTGGTCTTAAAATATCTTCCAATAAAGACTTCCTGCCACGGGATTTACTCAGTTGGTGTGTTCCCTATGTGTGTCGGGCAGTGAGGAGATGGATGAAGGATGATGGCTCTTGTGAGGAGGCACTGGTATCAGATAGAGTTCCTTCATTTCCCTTTTCCCATGCCCTAACAGACCCCATGACTGCATTTCCACAGCTCTTCATCAGGAAACAGGTCCCAGCAGGACAAGGAGAAAAACATGATCTATCTGACCATGGGGCAAGGACCCTGCTACCCAGGACACGATAGGGGCGATCTGGGGGCAGCTCAGAGTCCAGACTACCAGGCAGGTTACTAGTGATCTAAGGACAAGCCAGTGAGTCTGCACTGGTCCAAGATCAGTAGAGAGCATAGCAAGTCAGGACATGATTGTGGCCAAGCTTAGAGGAAGCGGTCCTATGATGTTGAGGTGGGGATTGACACCCTTATGCCTGCAGAACCCAGCTTCAATAAGAGAAACACATATACGATGCTAGCTTTAACGTTAAAATCATTTCGAAAGTCTTAGTATAGGTGAGGTATACCTTTCAGTATAACTTTATACCTAAAGCAGAAACAGAAGCAAAACTTTCATCTACATTAAATCAGAAAAGAAAATTGAAAAGCATGAAACACTGGGAAATGTCAGGCTCTAAGGTAGAGAGTTACAATTCCTTCCAGAACAAATACACGTTATGCCATTACAAAATATACATTAAGAAAGGATTACAACAAAATGAGAAAGGAGGATTTTAACATTTCCTTTCTTAAGAAAAAGGAAAGGAAATATGATTTCATTTTCGAAAGGGAAATGAAATCTTACGAAATGCAAAACAATTACTTGCAAACACTCTGGAAAGGAGATATGATCAAATGAAATGCAACTGAAAAAAAGGCAAAAATCCAGAAAATCAACATGCTTCGTGACTACAACAAAATGACCGGGATTTTATCAGGTGCAGTGCAAAGGGCCAAACCATGCCAAAAGTAAGCTCACAGATGTTGCAAAAGCAGAGCAAAAAGTCAAGGAGGAACAGAAAACTTGGAGGAGAAGATATGAAGGACCTGGCATGGACACTTCAAAAAAAAACGATAAAAATCTTGACCAAAGTCAAACCCATCCAAAGGCAGGCCATATGCATTCAAGTGCAGGCACATGCAGCAAATCTTGCCGAAATTGATCCCTGCTGAGAGCAAATTGAGATAAGAAGGACTTAAAAACACTCTGGAATGGAGATACCATGAAAGGACTTGCAAACGGACGAGGAACAATTGAAAAATGGGAAATTTCAGAAATCTAGTGACTACAAGAAAATGGACCAGGA
>NW_005054617.1:0-1425 GCF_000277835.1 Geospiza fortis
TTCAGGAGCCAGCCGGCCACAGGACCCTCAACAGGCACCTCGGCTCCTTGCCCTGGAAACAAAAGTCACCAGCCCCAGTTCCTGATGGCAGCTTGTAGGAGTCCGTTGGCACTGTCAAACCAGCCCCAGTTGGCACTGGTGCCAGCTTGGGTCTGGGAGGCATCCTGCGTATCGCGGAATTTCAGGAGCCAGCCGGCCACAGGACCCTCAACAGGCACCTCGGCTCCTTGCCCTGGAAACAAAAGTCACCAGCCCCAGTTCCTGATGGCAGCTTGTAGGAGTCCGTTGGCACTGTCAAACCAGCCCCAGTTGGCACTGGTGCCAGCTTGGGTCTGGGAGGCATCCTGCGTATCGCGGAATTTCAGGAGCCAGCCGGCCACAGGACCCTCAACAGGCACCTCGGCTCCTTGCCCTGGAAACAAAAGTCACCAGCCCCAGTTCCTGATGGCAGCTTGTAGGAGTCCGTTGGCACTGTCAAACCAGCCCCAGTTGGCACTGGTGCCAGCTTGGGTCTGGGAGGCATCCTGCGTATCGCGGAATTTCAGGAGCCAGCCGGCCACAGGACCCTCAACAGGCACCTCGGCTCCTTGCCCTGGAAACAAAAGTCACCAGCCCCAGTTCCTGATGGCAGCTTGTAGGAGTCCGTTGGCACTGTCAAACCAGCCCCAGTTGGCACTGGTGCCAGCTTGGGTCTGGGAGGCATCCTGCGTATCGCGGAATTTCAGGAGCCAGCCGGCCACAGGACCCTCAACAGGCACCTCGGCTCCTTGCCCTGGAAACAAAAGTCACCAGCCCCAGTTCCTGATGGCAGCTTGTAGGAGTCCGTTGGCACTGTCAAACCAGCCCCAGTTGGCACTGGTGCCAGCTTGGGTCTGGGAGGCATCCTGCGTATCGCGGAATTTCAGGAGCCAGCCGGCCACAGGACCCTCAACAGGCACCTCGGCTCCTTGCCCTGGAAACAAAAGTCACCAGCCCCAGTTCCTGATGGCAGCTTGTAGGAGTCCGTTGGCACTGTCAAACCAGCCCCAGTTGGCACTGGTGCCAGCTTGGGTCTGGGAGGCATCCTGTGTATCGCCGATTTTCTGGAGCCAGCCGGCCACTCCGAGCCTCAGGACCCCAAACATAAACACTGGCCCTTTCCCTCTGAAACAAAACTCACCAGCCCCGGTTCCTGATGGCAGATGGTAGGACTCCATTAGCACTATCAAACACCCCGAGCTGGCAGTGGTGCCAGCTGGGGTCTGGGAGGCCTCCTGCGTATCACGGATTTTTAGGAGCCCGTCAGCCTGGACCGGCCGCAGGCCCCCAAACTAAACACCAGCCTTTTCTCTCTTAAACAAAACTCACCAGCCCCGGTCCTTGATGGCAGATTGTGGGACTCCGTTGGCACTATCAAACCAGCCCGAGTTGGCACTGGTGCCAGCT
>NW_005054617.1:1548-4619 GCF_000277835.1 Geospiza fortis
AGCCAGCCAGCCACGCCGACCCTCAGGCCCCCAAACATAAACACTGGCCCTTTCCCTCTGAAACAAAACTCACCAGCCCTGCTTCCGGATGGCAGATTGTAGGACTCCGTTGGCACTATCAAACCAGCACGAGTTGGCACAGTTGCCAGCTTGGGTCTGGGAGGCATCCTGCCTATTGCGGAATTTCAGGAGCCAGCCGGCCACTCCGGGCCACCGGCACCCAGACATAAACACCTGCCTTTTTCCTCTGAAACAACACTAATCTGCCCCAGTTCCTGTTGGCAGATTGTAGGACTCCGTTGTTACTATCAAACCATCCTGAGTTGGCACTGGTGCCAGCTTGGTTCTGGGAGGCATCCTGAGTAATGCTGATTTTCAGGAGCCAGACTGCCACATGCGCCCAAACAGAAACTCCGGCATTTTCCCTGGGAAACAAAACTCACCAGCCCTGGTTCCTGATGGTAGATTGTAGGACTCCGTTGGCGCTATCAAACCAGTCCCAGATGGCACTGGTGCCAGCTTGAGTCTGGGAACCATCCTGTGTATCGCAGAATTTCAGGAGCCAGTCAGCCAATCTCCAGTGGAGACACACTTTAAGCTAGAGCAGCAGGGAATAATTATTTGCTGTCCTTCAGCACCCCAAAGCAGTCAGGATTGGAGAGGCAGCTTGCTGTGTGCAGGAGTTCTGTGTTGCCCATCCTGGTCCTGGCACAGGACCAAGCCCTGGCATCCAGGAAGGGGAGCAGACACCAGAGATGGCGTTTGGCACAGCCATGAGAGCCAAAACGACATGCAGAATGGAGGGAAGGACACGGCCAGAGGCACAGCAGGGGTGGAGATGGGGAATGGAGCATAAATATTCCAAAGTGGAGCACACAGAGCCCCTGGGGCACCTCGAGCAGGGAGCCCCCAGCCCAAGGGCAGCAAGACACAAGGGCTGCCCCTGCAGCTCCTGGGTGTCCATGGTGGTGGGATATCACCACAGCCAGCCTTGGGGCCAGCAAAAATACCTCAGCTGCAATTTCCAAGGAAAAATTTGCTTTATTACATTACCACCCTGTGGAAAATGTATATCCTGTTCCTTTCCAGAGGAGAGAGACACATAAAATTTGGGCTCATTTTGACAAGATCCCTTCAGTGAGTGTAAATCACTCATGGGTTGATTAACTCCTCTTCTTAGGCAATTCTGCAAGTTAAATGACAAAGCTTCCTCTCCTCCTGAAGGCTTTTACTGAACATGTAGTGAATCCAGGTATACTAATGTCTTTCTTTTTTATTATTATTATTCTTACAGAGCCCAGCCAGCACGGCAGCGTTTCTGCCTGGGAGCTGTTTGTCATTGCACAGGACACCACTCACTGTTTACCTTGTTTTCTCCTCAAATACCAGCAAATTTAAAAAAAGAAAAAAAAAAAAAGAGGAAAGAGAATTTTGTCAACCATGACAAATGATGCCATTTTTGATGCATATGCAAAACAGCAAATGAGGCATTTGCTGATGCTCTTCCATTTCAGTCACAAAAGGGATGGGATGCTGGATGTGGCCTCTGGGAGCAGCACAGGAGGGAGGGGTGGATGGAGTTGCCAGAACCAAAACATGATAAAAATACTGTAAATCCCCCAAATAGTCAGAAATTTCCCAGTCCGGCCACAGCCAGTTCATATCTGTGATAGCAGCGGCAGAACAATCCCTCAGGGCTGGGAGCCAGGCAGCTCCTGCCCATGGGATCTTCATCTCCTGGCCCTGTCAAGGCTTCTCCCTGCTGAGGTGCTGAGGCACTGAGATGAAGGTTTCAGGCTGCTCAGGAACTATTTTAATTCAAGGCACAATTATTTGAAATAGCAATTATGTGCTTGGTGAAGCTCAGAGACACCTCCCAGGTGGTGTCTGAGGGAGCACTGAGCACACCCTGGGTGGCACCTGTGGCATTTGTGACTACCCCTGGTGGCTGGGGGAGTTTTGTTCCCCTCATGACTGGAGGAGGAGTGTTGCCTTGTATATTACAACAATTCTATTATCATGCAAAGATTCCATGGCTTCTGAGTTTCATACCTTCCCAACAGTTCTCGTGGTGAGCTCCTCTGACCAGTGACTCTTCTCAGTCCTTGCTGTAGCCATCTAACTCCTCCTTCTACCCTCCTTCTACTCCACCCTTTTATGGCACTTGTTCTTGTTAGTTACAGGTGTTCCTAATCTTTAGTAATTGGTCTGCAACTTGTTGGGGGATAGGATTACATTCTGCATTACCTTCATTTATCCTACAGAGGAGGAGGATGAACATCCCCTTTCCTGGCTCTGCACTCCTTCATCCCCACTGCTGCACCCGGGTGCTCCCCTGGGAAGCTGCCTCCAGAGTGGAGGAGCTCATTTCATCTCTCAGCTTCACCTGCAGCATTGTGCCTGTGAAAGCACCACGGCACAACAAAAACCATCTTTATGTGTGAGTTCTGCTCATGCCTCAAAGTCTGCAAGGTACAATAGAATCATTTTTAAGCCTATTTGCAGCAATATTTCTCTCATGCAGGGCAAAGAGCTGGGGCTGCTTCCCTGCTCCTTCTCCCTGCAGAAATTCAGACAAAAGAGGGGGAAAATCCTGCAGCTTCCTATACTAGGCTCAAGCAAAGCAGGGATGTGCTGTCAACACAGAGGAGGGATCCTGTGAGCTGCTGGAATGTTTTCTTGGATTGACAAATAACAAATGCTGATTTCTCTGGGCTCTAATAAGAGCAGGGGCTGCAGTGAGGAGGGATGGATGAGCACCACCCTGCCAAGGGCAGCTCCTCAGCGAGGCTGGTACAGCCTCTCACACCTCATATAGAAAGTCCAAGTATCTCTGTGATGAGTTTGGTAAATGATGGAATACATCCTCAAAAATAAACTCTGTCAAGGAAAGCTGATAGCAATAAAGGAGTTATGAGAGGAGAGGAAATTTGCCATTCAGAGAGAGATAACCTTGCAAACACTCTGTATTCCTGCTACAGAGAGAGCAGAGCCGACATGCCCCCTGCTCTCCCGCCTATCCCAAAGAACCCCAGCTTTTCCACAAGCTGTGAAAAGGATCGTGCTTTATC
>NW_005054617.1:4640-5613 GCF_000277835.1 Geospiza fortis
CAGCAGGAGCTTGCTGAACCATCAGTGCCTGCAATTAACACTTGCAGCTATTTTTAAGCGGGATCTGGGCTGAGTGTTGGAGAGCCCCTGGAGAGAGGCTCAGGCGCTGGTGCGGGAGGAGCATCACCCTGACCCCGCAGCTGCTCCCTGCCTTCCATCCCCTCAGTGGAACCTTGTAGGAACACTGGAAACCTCAGCCTAACCCTTAGGGGGACCCTAAACCAGGGCTCAGTGTGGTCTCATTCCCTGCTGAGAGCACAGCCAAGCGCTGCTGCCCCTGAGCCTCATCACCAAACACGGCTTGGGACGCCCAGAGGTTGGAAAATTGTCCAAAAAAAGCTTCCAGTGTTATTTGGGGTGCAAGGCAGGCAGCCTGGAAGGAAGGGGCTGGAGCCTGAGGGCTCTGCTGCAGGCTGGGGTGGGGAAGGCTTTGGGCTGTGCAGAGCTGAGCTCTCCTAGCAAGGAGTTTGGAGCAGGAGGAGATCATGAGCAGGATTGCTGAGGGAGGCAAGAAACTGTCCCAAGGGTGAGATGCTGCTTGATTTTGTAGCAGAGCAAACCCAGTGTGGCTTCAGGCAGCTCTGCAGCTTTACTCCAGGCACCTCCGCCAGGACATGCTGGCAATGCAGGTACAAGGTGTCCTCTCCTGACATGGCAGACCCTTTCCCTAAGCAGGAACAGCAGGCAGGACCTGGAAGCTGTGGATTGTTAAATCTGGAATTGAATACACAACCCAAAGCCATCCCTGGGGTACCCCAAGGTGCCAGAGGTGATGTCCAGTGCTGTATCCAGGCTGAGGATGTGAAGAACATTTCATTATTCATTTAATTATTCAGTTCCTGCAGTGACCCAAGTGTGGATGGCAGGTCATGCTGGGGATCACTCACAGCCACAGCAATGACATTTTTTTGCCTCTTTCTTTTTTGCAGGCTCTGCAGAGCCAGTGACCACTCGCCCTGCCCCAAAGGGCACC
>NW_005054617.1:5670-38967 GCF_000277835.1 Geospiza fortis
TAATATAAATGCAGGAGAAGCTCCACTGTGAGTGGAAGGAGGCAGGATGGGAGACATGGAATGGGAGGAAGGTCTCAGAGCTGCCATGGGCATCACTGTCCCACAAGAAAGCTGCAGGCACCACCTCCAACTAATTTAATTTGGGGAGGGAAAGGGCTATATTTGTATTTGTGGCAGTATTTCACACCCCTTTGTGGCAAGAAGGGGCTCCCTCTCCACCCTCATTCCCTGGCAGCCACAATCCAATGATTCTCCTTTTTAATCTGCCTGGGAGAAGGGGGATAATTAGTAACGAAGCACACGTGCTAAGAACATGCAATTATAACCATTGGGTTATAATTTATGTCTTATCCTTCTGTGCAAAGTAATTAACATAGTAAAAGATTATTTATACCTAAGTGAATAGAAGGCAAAGTTAGCTCTGCTCAGCAATGGACCCAGCTGAACAACCTTGCCCAAAACTGGCTGGGGGCTGGAAACCTGGGAGAGGCAGAGAAATTCCTGAAGGAGCAGGAACTTTTTGGGAAAGCCTCCTCTTCTGCGCACCTTACAGTGGAGGGGAAGAGGGACCTGGCTCTGCCTTTCCTCTGCTCCCACTGCAGTTCCTCTGTGGGGTGGGTCTGACCCTGCTGAGGTTTTGGGCTTTATTTTGGGATTGAGATTTACTAAAGAATAATTTAGAGTCTGTTCCCCACCCAGTAGCCAGATTTCCTTGTTTTCTGGCCACGAGCCTGGAGCAATCAACGCAAGGGCTGGCCCATCCAGCAGAGCAGGGCAGAGAGGGGACAGCAGGGACAGGGGATCCCAGCCAGCCACCAGTGCCACTGGAAAAGGAAACTGGGGCTAGGAACCAGCTCTGAATGAAGTCATGCCCATGCAGCACTCTAAGCCAATTAGCAGGGGCTGATTTGTTTCTGATGATGCCCAAGCATCCAGGGCCTGCAGTTTAATGAGTTTCTCCCCTCAGCTCTGGCCTGCAGCTGGTCCCCACCAGAATCAGCTCAACATATACATTTTTATTAAAAATCACTGCAAACTCCTGCCAGGTCACAGAAATAGTGACCCATTAACCCTCAGTGTCCCAGGGAAAGCTGGAACTTGCCCAGGGAGCCCTGGGATGAGTCTCCCTGAGGTTTCCCTGCCCTGTCCCTGCTGCCTCTGGAGCTCCAAGCCCCAGGGGCAGAGGGGGGAGGCAGCAGGGATGAACAAAGCCCCTCCCTCCCCTGGCAGGCATGGTGGCTCTGCAGCTCATCAGCACCATGGCAGCACTCAGTTTGTGCATTTGGCACCAGCTCCTCACACACAGAGCTCACCTGGGGCACTTGTGCTTCTCCTGAAGGTCACTGCTGTGAGTCAGGGTGATTTCTTCTCCCTCCAGGCCTCCTGAAATCCATGAAGCTCATTCAGCAGGGAGAGGTGAGCATTAAGGATTGCAAAAGGATGTGCCAAACACCAGCAGAGAGTATTTTGAATTCTTTCCAGCGCTGTAAAGATGGGAGATTCAGCAGCAGGCTCTCAGGGCCGTGGCTGGGGCTGGCCTTTGCTGCTCTGGGGTGCCCTGGGATTTGAGGAGACACAGCCAGTCCCTTCTGCCCCTTCAGCAAGGAGGGATGAGGCACTGAAATCCACCCAGCTCTGGGCAGTGCTTCTGCCCAGCTCCTGCCCTGGCTCCAGTGCTTCTCTCCAGTTCTGGTGGCCATGGGGGTTCTTGTCAGCAGATGCTCCTCTCTGCTCCATCCAGAAATGGTGCTGTAAAGCACTGTAATGAAAAATGGATAGAGAGAGGACTCCAAACACTGCTCTGCCAGCAAACACCTGCTCTGGGGTTCCTTCCTGAGCCTCATTTCAGAGGAGGCACGAGAGGATCAGCCCCTTGAAGGACCATCCAGTGCCCCAGGAGCAGACCTGGGCTGGGTTCTGTTGCTTTACAGCGCAAGGTGCAACCTGTGGTGTGAAACCCCATTTCCATTCACAGCCCTGCCAGGAAGGTTATTAATCTGCTTTGCCCTGGAATAGCCCTGTGGAGCAGCCTGTGGGTGCTCCTAGGGTGAGTGCGGAGTAAATAACTCAGTGGTGCTCCTGCTGAGCAGCATCTCCCTGTCCATCATCCCCAGCTGGGCTTTTCCCAGGTGCAAACTGGGCCAGAGCAATCAGCAAGCCTGGGATGAGGGGAAGCAGAAGCAGCTGATGTGCCCACACAATGATGATCAACACCACTGGTAAACACTTGGAGCATTGACCCAGAGGTCTCGGGGTCTCTCACTGCCCACAGTGACCCCAAGATGTGTTAGAAAGTCTCTTTTCCCAGCCTGGCACTTGAAGAAGGAGTCAGAGCTCTTCATTTCTCGGTCTCACGGTTGTTTATTGTTTCTTATCTATAAAATTCTTTCTCCTGTTCTGCCGAGGTCCATTCAGCAGGTCAGACAGAGGCACTCTGCCTCCTCTGGGGTGGTGTTATCTTTTATACTAAAAACTACATGTACATTATTTACCATAACTTCCCAATACCTATCACTTATGTTAGACAGCGAGCTTCTACCTTAAACCAATCCAAAAGTGCCACCATCACAGCAGAAGATGGAGGCCAAGAAGAAGAAGGAGAAGGACAGGGCATGGCCAGATTCCTCCATCTTGCCCCCTGAACCCCCATTCTAAAAACCACAAAAATCTATTTTTCATCCTGTGATGAATTCACTATCATTCTACTTAAACTTTCATGGCCTGTAATTCTTCATATAAGGTTGGTAATTGTTTTTTCCAAGGGCTAAATCAAAGGCACAGGGATCTTGGGCTCTGTGGCCCCTGGGCAGGGGCTGGAGTCCTCCAGGGCAGCCAGAGGAATTTCCTGCATTCCCACACAGAGGGAGAGGAAGCCCCCTGAGGTCTGTGGTGGAACAGCCCTGTTCTCATAGCTCTGCTGAGGCTGCTCTGGCCCCGGTGGAGCTGCTGCCCTCTGCAGAGCCCCCTGAGCCCCCCTGCAGGACCCAGGGCCAGCAGCTGTGGGCTGGGGCTGGGCAGAGCAGCCCATCTCAGGTGGGGTTTGGTATCCAGCCACAGCCTCTGCTCCTGCATCCTCTGCTCTGACCAACACATCCCTGTGCCCAAACATCCAGAAAAACACCAGGAAGGGAAGAATTTGGGAGCACAGCCCAGGCTGGGAGTGCTGGTGGCACGGTGCCCTCACAGCTCTGCTGTTTGTCCTCCTGCCAGAGGCTCCAGGAGGATTCTCCAAGGCCAGTGGCTGCAGATGGGAGGGCAAAAGCCAAGCAGCACTCAGAGCTGACAGCTCTCCATCTGGCTTCTGCTCTGAAGGAAGTAATTAACAGGAATAATCACCCAGGAGCAGCAGCACACCCGGGAGTGGAGCAGGGCTCCTCATCACTGGACAGGGGGGTGGTGCCACCTTCTCCAGGGGCAGAACAGCAAAAGGCAGATTCATGCAGAAAACCCAAAAAAGGAGAGAAAAAGAGGTTCCAGGCAGAGCCTGGGGAGTTTCCCTCCATACCAGGCACTGGGCAGATTTTTCAGAAGAGATTAAATAATTCAGTAGCGGCCTGGCAGGGAAGCAGCACCATCATGTTCTGAGTCTTTCGTCTTGCAGAGCAGGGATCAACTGCCCCAGCTCCTGATGAGCAAGATAAGGGACACAAAAAGTTCCCCTGTGGGATTGCTGGCTGTCCCTGACCCCTGAGAGGGAGCAGGGCCAGACCTGGCACTGTCACCTCCTGTGCCAAGGGCTCTGCAGCACAGGGGCACCTCTCACTGCGCCAGCCTTGCTGTGTGGTCACAAAACTCCTCGTCACCTGGCTGACACCTGCAACAACCACTAGGGAGCGGAAAAACCCTAATAAATTCAATGAAAATATTCAAAGCATTCCTGCGAGCTTGCAGGCACCCCTCTTCCTTGCACCCCCAGTAGGGTGTGCTCCCCAGATGCCACCTCATGGGGACAACATCAGGTACCAGCAGCAGATCCAGGATCCTGAGTGGGGACATGGAGCCTCTTGAGGCCCAGTGGGGAGTGCCAGCCACTCTGCCTCCTCAGCCTTGCCAGCAGACTTGCAGATGGATGTTAAAGGCATTTAAGTTTTAATTTTTTATGGTGTCTGACAGTTTATTTTTTAATTAAAGCTGTGCCTGTGTGGGAATAGCTGGAGCTGTTGCTCCTGTGGCTGCACTGCCCTGGCAGATGTTCGTGGTTGTGTTTCAGCCACAGGTTTGGGAGAAGGAGCAGGATGGCCTCTGGGGGCACAGCCCTTTCCTGGTTATTTCAATAAAAATGCTCAGGATGCCATCTGTGCTTCCTAAGGAAGAAGAACTGCAGAAACTCCTCCAGGCTCCATCACCCCTAACATACCAGACACAAGAAGTCATTGAAACCACCCTTTGCACTTACATATGACATTACACACGGTGCAGCCCTGGAATGGCCTTTCTAGTGCTTCTGGGGGGAAGGAGGATGAAAAATCGGCCCAGGATGAGAAATGCTGCCCATTTCTGGGAAAGAGGAACAGAAAATCTCCTGGTTTGGGTGCCCAGCACAGGGCAGTGGGCACTGCTGGAGCAGTCACCCCTTGCTTTGCCTTTCACACCAGCCCTGCTCTCAGCCAGTCGCTAAAACCAGGCATGAAACGGACTTAATTACGTTAGCAAATGGCTCCCAGGAAATAATTAACTCTTTTATGGGAGTGACCTCATTAGGCACCATTAGAGCAGGCAGAAAGGAGCCATCTGGTGCCTCTGACATCACGGCTCCAGCCGGGGCTGGGATGCAGCCACGTCTGCCCGGGGTCACCCAGGGGTGATTGTCCTGTCCCTACAGCCTCATCCCAGCACACATCTGTGCTGAGGGACACCTGGTGACAGCACAGGCACAGGACAGCCCTGACAGGGAGCCCAGGAGCAGTTCCTGGTGTGGGAGATGCGAGTCCTGCACAGACCTGCAGCACAGCAGGGAAGGTGGAGGAACACAGATCCTGAAATCCTGAAGGAGTCAGGGCTGCCTAGGCTGGGAACACATCTAAATCAATAACCAGGCACCCCAGCATAAATGGAGATAATTAATTACCTCTTTCTGCATTACTTATTATTGCAGGGATTTATCATTTTCTATCATGATTCATTATTTTCTGCTTGCTCCCTTCTGCAGCTCCTCATCTCTGGTGCTGAGTCAACTCCAGCCCTGGGCAAATGTCTCACCAGGGAAAAGCAGCTCTGCAAAGCTGCTGGGAAAGCTGCTTGGTGTCCAGCATGCCTGCAGCTCATGCTGTTCCTGAGGCAGGGAAAATGAGCAGCTCCTTTTTCTGGATGTGCTGTGCCTTGTCACTGTTGGGTCAGACGTGACATCCACACGTGATCAGGGTCCAAGAAGAAAAAAGTTTTTTATTCTGTGTGTTCTCCAGCTTATATACTCTTTAAAAAGTGTGATCTTAAGTCATTAACTACATCACAATAACTTATTATATTCATTGGTGCAAAGTAATTAATGTCAATATAATTGGCAAAAGTTCTACAAAAATTTCAAAAAGCACATATATACATCTACTTATGCACGTAGTCTAGCTTACAAAAATTTTCATGTATCTTTTCTAATCAGTTTCCATGCTGACAGCCTTGTCTTCTCCCTTGCTATAGATACACTCAAAAATCATCAATTGTTATTTCTTGTATTAACTCAAGAAATAACTTGCAAGCCCCTCCATACACCCTCACCAGCCCATGGCTCTCATGGGGGTGGGAAGAGGGGCAGAAAGAGCCCAGGCACCTTCCTCACAAAATCTGAACTTGTGGAAAAGTTGTTGAAACTGAAGGAGGATGGAGGGTGTTG
This sequence comes from Geospiza fortis, assembly GCF_000277835.1. Classification (NCBI taxonomy): domain Eukaryota; kingdom Metazoa; phylum Chordata; class Aves; order Passeriformes; family Thraupidae; genus Geospiza; species Geospiza fortis. The sequence goes on from NW_005054617.1 coordinate 11,498, forward strand.
GTTTTCTTAGCTTTTACAGAGATTAGGCAACTGAGAGGAGTTTTAAAAGATTTTATGTTAATTCTCAAAACCTAACGAAGAGCTCACACGACTTATATATCTATATATGAACACTAAAATAAAATATACTAACTTTAAAAAAATAAAATAAAAAATAACATTATTTTTTAAAAACTAAAATAAAAACAAATTTCAACACATTTCAAAATATAACTTTGCAAAAAAGTAAATATTTTTTAAAATTAAAACTAAAAAAAATACTATAAGAATACTATAAAAATTATAACAAAACCACATAAAGAAAACATATATATAATTAATATTAAAATAATAACATTATATAACAAAAATATTAACTAAAATGTTTTTTAAATATTATAACAAAAAATAAATTAACTTCTGATGGAATGGCATTGAGTTTTACATCTCTTGTGTCTCACTACTCATTGAGACTGATACTAGAATAAAATATTTTAAAACACCTCTCAGTTGCCACATCTCTGTAAAAGCTGGGAAAACCAAGAGGTGGGCAGTGGGATGGGATGGGATGGGATGGGATGGGGCTGGTCCTTGGCTGCAGGCAGGATGAGGCAGCAGATGGAGCAGACCCAGGGCCTTGGTGCCCCTGCCCAGCTCCCCCAGCAGCCCAGGAACCCGAAAATGGAAATTAGGCAGCAGCAGTGCCCAAGTGTGAGCATGAGGAAACACAGCTGGAAAGTGATTCTTGTTTTTCCCTGCCTCCCACCAGTGAGGCTGCAGTCTGTGATTACGTTTTACCAGAGAACACAGCAATATTTGCCCTGTTAGCTGCCGGCAGCTGCAGTGAGCGGCTCCGGGGCTGGGAGCTCTCCTCCAAGCACAATAAATTCCATTTACTGCACCCATCACCGGGGACAGCCAGGGACAGGCGGGATTTGCAGTTTCCCGGCTGGAAGCTGCTCCATTCTCAGGTTCCACAGCAGGACCCCACTGGTCCCTGTCACCCACAGCCCCACAGGTGGGTTTGGCCAAATCTGGGGTGCCCTGGGCTCAGCCCTCCTTGGCACCCACGGCAGCACAAGAGCCTGCAAACTCCTCCTTGCCTGGCTATTCACTCTGCACTTAAAAATACACCTTAAAGTTTGGTTACCATGAGAAAATCCTTTCTAGTCAGCTGGAAATAAACTGTGTGACTTGATTTCTTTTCTCCAGGTGTGTTTGTCCCCTGTGAGACACAAGAGCTGATGTCAGGGCTGGTGGCTCGTCCCAAAGCCCCGTGTCGGGAGCAGGGACAGAGCCCCGGGGAAGAGGCAGGGAGCAGGACACGAGGGATGCTGACAAATGACAGGGGCTCAGAGCATCTGCAGGGGGGTGAAGCCGGGCTGGCTCCAGCGAGCTGCGGGAGGAGGCTCGGCAGGGTTGGGAGCGATTGCCATCTAGAGGCTTCGGGGAAAGCAGTGCCCTGACCCTGCAGAACCTACAGACCCTACAGACACAGCCCGAGCCGTCAGCACCGGCCCGGTGGGTGACACGGGGGGTGCTCCGGGACCCGAGGTGGCCGTGATGTCCCCGGAGCTCCCTGGCCTGCACGGCCCAGGCGCTGGGGTGGCTGCGCCGGGCCAGAGCACGGAGGAAAAGCTGATTGTGGCTGGGAGAGAACCATGGAATGTTAAAGAGTGGGAGGGGATCTTAAAGATCATCTAGTCCCACCCCTACCATAGCAGGGACACCTTCCACCATCCCAGGCTGCTCCAAACCCCAGTGTTCAACCCAGCCTGGGACACTTCCAGGGATCCAGGGGCAGCCACAACTGCTCTGGGCACCCTGTGCCAGGGCCTGCCCACCCTCACAGGATGATTTTCTTCCTAATACCCAAGCTAATTTTCTCCTCTTTTAATTTTTTACCCATTCCTCGCTGTCCTGTCACTGCAGGACGATGGGGCCCCAGAGGCTGTGTGGAGGGAGGACAAGTTGGCATGGGCCAGGAGATGTGGGCACGGCCTGGGGCACCCTCAGGGCTGTTCTGTGCCTGTTCCCAGGCCGTGGCGCCTGCCCAGTTTCCACCTCTCTGCCCAGGGATGGGTGTGAGCTCTGCTTCGTGAGATGGTGAAGATACTCCAAAAAGGATCAGCTCACAAAGATGCTGCCCCCAGACCCATTCTTTCAGTATTGCATTGCTCGTAAAGGGGGTTTTTTTGTGGCACTGTGGCAAAACTCATCTGTCCTCTCACAGTGTGGGCAGCCTCCCTCCTCAGGTTTTGATGTGCTCAGCCAGAGATGGGTGCGGGGTGGGTTTGATTTGATTTATTTTTTTTTTAATTAATGACATTTGAGGCTTCCCTGCTCCTTGGTGTCCCCACAGAGCCCCCAGGGCTGCCTTTCCTGCCTCCTCCAGAGCAGCGCTTTGCAGCTGTGGAACCAACTAGGCGCCGCGTGTTTCGGGAGCACAGATGAATTTAATAAAGGTCTTGGAGACAGCCTTGTGGCACCTGCAGCCCCGGGGCTGGTTCCCTTATCTCTCCCTTATCGTTCCCTTATTGATCTGTTTATCTGCGGGGCTGGGAGCGCCCGCAGCAGCGCGGACACCGATGGCGCTGTTTGGGTGAGAAATGGGATTTGCCTCTCTTCCACTGCTCTCTGAAGCATGAAATGCTCATTTTTTAAAAAGCACGGATGTCTGGGAGAGTCCGTTCCTTTATGTTCCCTGCTGTGCTAAGCTGCAGGTGGAAATGTTCCCAAAAGCCCAAATCCTGCTGTTAAACTTCTGTGTTTTGCTTGAAACTCTCGAGGAAAAATGCTGTTTTCCAAAATCCCGTTCTTGCCTTCCATCGTCTTAAAAAAGCAAAGTGAGAAAGGTGCATTGGGCACAGGCTCCAGCCCTGCCCCATGGCTGGGGGGCTCAGGGTGACCTGTCCTGGCTCAGCCGGGTCTCCCTGAAGTGCTGCACTCTGGAAAATGTGATTTTCTTGCCAGTCCAGTGCCTGAGGGCTGGGTGGTGCCCTAACTACGTAAATTGGGAAATTTCGGTTTTTAGAGAATAATTATAATCTCTCATGCAATATATGTGTTTTAAGAATCCATTAGCAAAGGGAGGATTTTATGCAAGTTTTTGTCAACAGTAAGCCATGGTTGAAATTTGCCATTTCTCTTTTCTGTGTCCTGCTGGGAATTGAGTTTTCTTTGGTAGCACATCCTTACCTGTCGGTCACTTGCCCAGGCAGAGCTGAGTCAGACCTCAGCTCACAAGCCCACGTTTAGAGTTGCTCCCAGTGTCCCTGCCCTGCTGAGGAGGGCCAGGAGCAGCATTTTGTGTGGCTGCAATGAGGGGTACACGAGCATCATCGTGTTGGTGATGCCTCATGGCCCCAGCACCCCAAGCCCCTGGTTAATAATTACGACAAATAAATACATGTGTTAGCATCAAAACCTTTTCCTACACATGGTAGATTCAAGTCTGGTTTGCTCAGCCACTCCATAAAGAGCTTTGTTTTCCCATCCAGCCTGGGGTATATATTTTTTTTTTTTTGAAGACTCAGCAGCAGCATTTGAGGGTTAAACCACCAAACCACCACCCATGAGTGGAGCTGGCATGGCTGCTTATCCTCTCTCCTCCTGGTACTTGAAATGGAACAGAAATATAAGTTTCATTATCACAACAGGCTGTGGGAAGGGTTAAATTTGGATTTTTGTGATGTGGGGTGTCACTCAGCAGCCTTGGTTTGGGCTGTGAGAGGGGCAGAGCAGCCCCTGCCCACTGTGTCTGTACAGGCAGAACTGTTTCACTCTGCAGGTCAAACTGAGTTTGATTTGCAGCACCTGGCCATGCCAGCTGGGCATCCCCAACTCCTGTTGTTTATTTTCTCAGCTTTGACCTCCATTTTCTCCTCACAATTGTTCACAGTTGCCACTAATGCAATCACTTTAATTTAAATTGATATGAGGAAGAAATTCTCCCCTGTGAGGGTGGGCAGGCCCTGGCACAGGGTGCCCAGAGCAGCTGGGGCTGCCCCTGGATCCCTGGAAGTGTCCCAGGCTGGGTTGGACAGGGCTTGGAGCAACCTGGGACAGTGAAAAGTGTCCCTGACCCTGGCAGGGGGGTTTGGAACAAGATTCCTTCTAACCCAAACCATTCTGTGATTTTATGATTTGGGGACCAGTGGAAGTTTCAGATTCTTCTTCCAAGGGCTTAATCTGGCAGTGAAAGATTTCCCATCAGAAATTGTTTAGAGAGTGCAGGATTGTGGCTTGTCCAGACTTTGGTGTTTTAAGTGCTGAAGAGTTCCAGGAATGTCACCTCTTAGCAGCAGGGACAGCAATTTCTGCCCCACTCCACATCCCATCTCTGAGCCAGGCAAGGCCCACACTGGGATGGCTCAGAGGGCATCAGAGGCTCAGAAAAAAGGGAAAACAGAAGGATTGGGATTTGCTTAATTAGAAACAGTTTTCTCCTTTAATGTTCTGCAATTACTTTGAGGTCAGGAGAATTATTAGTAATATTAATGGCTGTATTTCCAGAGAACTAAAGTTAATAGTGCCCTAATTGGGCTGTACAGTCCAGCACTAATTGCTGAGGGCCAGCAGGCAGCTCATTAAGTCTTCCAGCCCTTCTTCCTTGGCAAATCTCATTTCTCCTGAGTCCACATCCCAGATAATGTGGCTGAAGAGGGTTAAAGTGTGGGGATAAGCACACCAGACAAAGAGGCTGAGGCTCTCAAGGACTCTGCTTTCAGCCTCCCAGCCATGCCAGTGACATCTCAGGCCTCTTGCCTTTGGTTTGTGTCCCCAGGTGGGCAGGGAGAGCTGTTTGCTGCTGGAGGTGGGCCAAGTGCAGATATTTTGGCTCTGAACAGGCCAAAACATCTCATCCCCCCCCCTGCCATGGGCAGGGACACCTTCCACTGTCCCAGGTTGCTCCAAGCCCCGTCCAGCCTGGCCTTGGGCACTGCCAGGGATCCAGGGGCAGCCCCAGCTGCTCTGGGCACCTGTGCCAGGGCCTGCCCACCCTCACAGGGGAGAATTCCTTCCCAATATCCCCTCTAAACCTACCCTTCATCACTCTGGAGCCATTTCCCCTTGTTCTATCACCACATTCCCTGGTCCAAAGTCCCTCTCTGTAGCCATGATATTTTCTGAAAAATCCTTTCCTTAGGATTTTTCTCCTGAGAAGCTGAGAGGCCTCAGGAGCAAAATGTAAACAATGGTTATCTGCTGCTGTGGAATGCAACAGGTGCATCTGTGATTGGTCTCATGTGGTTGTTTCTAATTAATGGCCAATCACAGTCAGCTGGCTCAGACTCTCTGTCTGATACACAAGCTTTTGTTATCATTCTTTCTTTTTCTATTCTTAGCTAGCCTTCTGATGAAATCCTTTATTCTATTCTTTTAGTATAGTTTTAATATAATATATATCATAAAATAATAAATCAGCCTTTGAAACATGGAGTCAGATCCTCGTCTCTTCCCTCATCCTCGGACCCCTGTGAACACTGTCACACCTCTCCAGCTCTTTTGGTCTCTTTTAGGTGCTGGAGGGCTGGGTGCTCCAGCAGGGAAGTGCTGATGGTTCCCACAGGAGGACAGGACAGGGATTTTCCTCCTGCCAAAGGGGATGGATCCCTGCAGACAGGGATATTGTGGCTGTGAATGAACATGACCCAGGCATCATCCTGTCCTTTGGGGTGACCAGCAAAGGAAGAGCAACCAAAATACACTCAAAATACTGAAATAAAGAACTGAAAAGCTGCAGACAGGAGGGGTTCTTTCTTATTTTTGAGTTTTGAAATGCAGCAACAGGAAACAGAAGCATAGAGACACAATGAAGTTCCAAACCCACTCAATTATGTCTGAAAAACATGACTAGGGAGGAAAAGAAAATTTCATCAGGTACAATTAGGTTCTCAAAATTACCAGTTTTTATAAATTGCATGTATTTATGTGTGTGTGTATATATATATATATATATAAAAGCCTTATATTTAAAAGATTAGTGCCCCTTCTGGCAAGGCATCAATGATGATTTTCCTCTCCTATTTACCTCCACAATACAAAGTGAAGATTATCTCGTTCCAACGTCACTGTTCATAAAGAGCACTGTAAAAGCACCTTTACAGGGCCAGTGTTTTGCTGCCATTTTATATTATTCTTCCTTACAGAATTCAGATAAATGCTCCAAAATGCATAAAATGCTCCAGTTTTGCCTTGGGGAGCAGGAAGGGGAGGCACAGAGTTGTTGCTGGGAAAGGTCCTGTGGCATTATGGAATTTTGCTTTTCTCTGGAGGTGTTTAACAGCAATAACAGGCAAGACTTTACAATAAATAGAATAATGCAGCCCTTGGGAATGTGCTGTACTCACTGTGCACTGTTTTAGCTTCTAACTCCCTCCTCCCACCCATGGGGCTGGCGTGGAATCAACCACTACACTTAGTGAGGATTTGGAGCAAAGGAGCTTTTTCACCTAAAGGCTGGAGCCAGCTGAGAGGGGGGAAAAAACCCTCAACCAACCAAACCTAAACCAGCAGCCTTTTCATTTTTATTCCCTTTTAAGCCCCAACTCTTGGCAGGCTGAGTAGCAGATAATGGGATTGAAGGAGGTGCCTTTGCCATGCAGGTGTTCAGCAGATGCAGCAGCAGGACAGGGATGGCCTCTGGGAGGGGTTTAAGGGCAGGACAGCAGGAAAGGTGAGGGCACGTGGAATCCCAGTGAAATCCCAAATCCTCCCTGCATGGCTCCTGGCTGCTCCCCACAGAGCAGGGGTTGGATCTTTGCTGCCCACATGGGCTTGTGAAATGCCCAACTACTCCTCTCACGCCCCTGTGCAGATGGGCCCCACTTGTGTTATTAAATAAAGCAGCTATTAGCCAGCTCCTGGAGCTGGGGGGGTTTGTCTGGCCTGGTTGGGGTTTTTGGTTTGTTGTTTGTTGGTTGGTTTTTTGTTTGTTTGTTTGGTTGGTTGGGTTTTTTTTTGTTTGGTTTGATTTGGTTTGGGTGGTTTTGTTTGTTTGTTTGTTTGTTTTTGTGGTTGTTGGTTTTTTGTTGTTTTTGTTTCTTTTGTTGTTTTGGGGATTTTTGTTTTGAGTTTCTTGGGTTTGGTTTTTTTTGTGGTTTTTTTTTTTTTGTCCTCTTGTTTCTGCTCTGGCACTCCAGAGAGATTTATAGAAACAACATCAAAAGGCCTGAGAGTGGAGGGGATGGATGTGCTGAGCTGACCACTGGCCCCAGGATTTGTCAGGCTGGTATTTATTACAGCAGGGGAGGTGACAGCTATGTTAAGATCAAACTCAAAAGTCAACAGTGAAATTGCATCAAGGCTGACAACTTTCAAGCAGTTTCGCAGTAATCCCTGCTCCTTCCCTCCGACAGCACCGGGAGAAGGGAGAGATAAATTAGGAGGCAGCAAAATGCACCAAGAATACAGGAACAAAAGGCACAAGGGTCTAGTGCAGGCTGCGATGTGGGAAATACTCACAGGGCTGAAGGCTGCTCGTGTGCTGACGGCCTCAGATGTCTGGAAAAGGGACCGGGCATCAAAGGAGAGGTGGCTCTCACCGCAGCTCAAAGTGCTGCTAATCTGCTGTTAAAAGGTGTGAGCTGTGGGCAGCTGCAGGGACGGCCAGAGGGAAAAATAATTCGGGATGCTTAAGGGAACAGTCTGGAATGACAATGACTTTATCGTGTAAAGTCTCCCATTAGGAGTTGAAAACCCAAAGACAGAGGCCAAGCAGTAGTGAGGAGGAGGGAAGGTGACGATTGTTTTTGTTTTATATTCCATAAGTTTCTCATACCAAACAAATTTACTGCAAAACAAGAAAATCAGTGGAAAAAAGCTGAAAACACAGGGTCCATTCTTTAAAAATACATGGATACACAACATTTACAAGACTTCTTAGTGCATATTTACACGGACTATTTTGTTTTCTTTCTAGAATTAAAGCTGCCATAAACCTTCGAAGACTTAAGGGCTGTTTCAACAGCTGAATTACAAAACAGCCCAGTCACAAATTACAAAATAAACTTGGATGGTTTAAATAAAGGGGAAAAAATAAACCACGTGATTCACTTCAATATAGATTTATATAGGAAAGATCATTCTCTTGACATACTGTCTATGGTTGTGAAATGGTAAACTTTAGTATTTTAATTCATGCTTTGATATTTTGGGTCCTAAAGAGAAGCAGCTGACTGGGCCCCTGTTAGACCACAACCCTGCTGGGAGGGAAACTGCTCAAAGCTATTTGCCCCCCAAAAACCCTGCAAGATGATGGTGGTGGAAACCAAACTCTAAAACCAACTTAGAAGAAGATCTTTTTGAAAAGAAATGTATTTTCTTCATAAATACAGTACAATTACATTTTACAATGTCTTTTTACTTCCTAGACATAAAACCACTAACTTTTACAAAAGAGTTCCTATACAAATACATGAAAAGAGACCCTTCCCCCCCTCCCCAGCCCCTGGCACAGAGCACAGCCAGGGCAGCAGGGTGAATCCAGGATAAGCTGTGCCAGCCCCAGGGAGGGGAAACTCAGCTACCCCAGGCTGCTCCTGCCCTGGGCACTCCGGGTTTGGGTTTGTCTGGTGTGAATTTGGGTTTGCCTGGTGTGCAGAGCCTTGGTCTGGGGGTGTCACATGTGTCCCACACACTGCTGGCCCCTGGAGCAGGAGGTGGCCTTGGAAATGGGCCTGGATAAAACTCTGAGAGTGTCCCCCAAGTCAGGCAGCCCCAAAAACCACAGCAAAGGCCATGCTCAGCTTCCAGCACAGCCCACAGGGGCAGAACTTCAGCCCAGCACACGTGGTGACCTCAGTGTCCCGCTGCAGACTCCTCACACGTCCCCTTGAGTCCCCAGACATTAAATCCCTGCTCTAACCCCTCAGGAGCTGCAGGTAGGAGCTGTTTAATTTAATAAGAACCTTGGGCCAGGTGGAACAAAAGTCTCTGGATTTCAGGCAGTCTCCCAAGCAGTGAAACCACAAAGGAACTGCCCAAGGGAAGGACCTGGGAGTTTGGCCTTTCTGTAAGCAGTGAAAAGAAAAAGGAAAAATAACTAAACTTCATTTTCTTGTTTTGCTCTACAAAGAATATGTGGCTTTCTTTATAAAAGCTACAATTCTGCTTCTAATACCCGAGTTTAAGAAAAACTCTTAGTCTAAAATTTTGGTTTGCCAAGGTTGTTGCAATCATTGTTAAAAATCACTTTCTACTAGAAATAAGCTCTACAGAAGGCAAAGGAACTAGGTGTGCAGTTTGTCTCCTTAAAGCAGGTTCTGTTTTAAAAACAAAATAAAAATCTGTACAGAGACTGAAGACTATAGTACACATCTTCCTCAAAGCAAGCAGCTCGTTTACATTCACATCAGGATGGCTCTGAGGAAGCTCCAGGGGAAGAATACATTCCTGATGGCTCCCAAGAAAACAACCTCCAGCTTCCACAGCAAAGTTTTGGGGTTTTGCTTTTTTGGAAGAAATTGAAATTACAAAATAGGGCAAAGAGCCCGACCTAAGCAGTGTGAAACTGCATCATCTTCCAAAATTACTTCAATGGGTAAGGAACTGCCAAGGCCCCTGCAATCCTGATGGTTCAGGCTGTCAGAGACAGCCTGGCTTCCATTTCTGGAGGAGATAGTTGCTGTATTTTATTCACAAAAAGCTATCATGTCCTTTTTGATTTGTAAAAATAAAATGCAGTGGCACTCCACTTGAAAACAGTGAGCTGCAGGGAGGATAAACCAATTATTTTCACCTGAACAGCCAATACTGACTGGGGAAAATCAGTTTTCTGAAAGAGGTTTTATCTGTAAAATATCCAAATTTTCCCAGACATTTTAGAATTTATGTGAATCAAGAGAGTTGTAACTGTTTATTTAGAACCCTACAGTCCTAAAACTTCTTTCCAGATGCTGAAATGTATTTGTAACAATGGAATATTACTTTTCCTGACTCTAAAGGAAAAGCATTCAAACAGTTCTCCCCACCTCAAATGGCATTTGATTTCCCTTGCTCATTTTAAGCCAAATTCACAAAATATAATACAGATGCTTATGCTGAAATGTCAGAAAGCTGGACACCTTGAGCTAATGAGAAAAGCTGAATTTTCAACAACTGTAGAGGAGGAAGAGAAATCAAATCACCCAGGGTGGGCATTACTTCATAAATTGTGATGGAATTAAACCAAGAGAAATAAAAGCAGACATTCTCAGGGATGAGAATGAAGTGGTGGTGGACAGAGTGCCTGGAAAAGAGTGGGGAATGGCTCAGAGGGAAGGGAGGTCTGGAGCTGTCAGGACAGACATTGTCCCACAGGACAGACAGAGCCTGGCAGTGCCTGGATGATGGAAGGGGTTTGTGCCTGGCTACAGCATCTCCCAACCCACCCTTGGCCACCTCTGCCTTCTGCAGGACTGGGAGTATGGCCTGAAGATCCCTAACCAGCAGCAAAGCTGCCAGAAATAGTGGGAAATGTTTTCCTTGGATTTGAAGTTATTATTATCAGAAGGAAAGCTCAGAGCTGAGCTTTAGGCACCACCTGTGCAGAGAGAGGCACCTCCTCTGCCCTCCCACTGTGGAGCTCCTGTGATCCCTGGTGGGCTGGTGAGGCCATTTCATTTGAACACCACAGCAGTAGGGTCAAACAGGAATTAAAGGCATTCACTAACTCTGTGATAATTAATTGCTGGATTTCCTTATTTCTGGGGTGAAATGATCTGTAACGAAAATTTTGCTACTCCAATGCTGAACAGAAAGCTGAAACTAGCCAGGTTCCCAGTGTGTGACCACTGGCTAATGAAATATTTTAATTTTCAAGTACAAAAAAAGAGTAGGTTTTAACAGAAATTAATATTGAAGTGTTTTAATAAAATGCAAAGACAGTAACAAAAAAAAAAAATACTCACGTACTTCTATTGGTCTTAATATCTCCTTATAGTTTCTGTAACCAAAGCACTGCTGCATCTGTGCTAGTTCCCAAAAATCTGGAAGTGAACCTCATGACTTAAATATGTCACTTTTTTCTGTAATGCCTCTGGGACTTACTTTAAACTGCTCTCTCCACTCAGATGAATTAAAGAAGTGTTTTGAAAGGAGAGAATCTGCCATCTGAACCTTTACACAGAGCTTCTCTTTAAAGCTCTACCTCTGAGGCTTTGCTATGTGAAAAAGAATCCAGTCTCTCCAGAAAGGAGGGATATACAAAGTTGAAGGGTATTTGAAATATAGAAAAGTCTGCTACAGAGAAAGATCTCCACAGATGCAGTAGATTAAGTTGTTCCATCTATAACAGGGCTTCCCACTTGAGCTATGGTAAATTTGAAGTAGTTTCACTAAAGCCAATGGAATTATGATGTCAGAAATCTGATCTAACAGATCAGGGCTGGGCCTGTAAATTCTCCTTATTAATTTATGTAAAACATGAATACAATATATTATTTACTATCCATTGTAAAAATTATTGAAAAAGTACTTAAGTATAAAAGTGTGGCAAATCTTGCAAAAGGAACTACAAATATGAATGTGACATTAATCGCCAGAGTAGTTTGTTTTAATAACAAAATAATTAAAAAAGAAATTTGGGAAGTAAAAAAAAAATGTTACCACACTGAAAATGGACATCTTTTCAGCCTATGAACATGAAACACCTACTCTGAGTTCTTACACTGAGAGGAAAGAGGAAGTGAAAGGGAAATCTCCCTTGATCACAGCTCAGATTTGTCAAAGCTCCCCAGAATAGCTGTACTCCAACACCATTAAGTGATGCTCACAACCATGTCCCTGGTTCTGATCATTTTAAGGCCATTAAGTTCACCTCACTACATTCAAGCTAGACATGTATCAGCACCTGTGAGAGCAGGTACTTCTGCTTAAGAGACTTTAAAAACACTGAAATGAAATAACACGTGTAGTGCACCTAAGGTCTAGTTTTTTTCTCCAGATGTTTCCAGATCCAGTATTTAAAAAATAAAGGGGGAAACTTTCAAAGAACAAGTGTTATGGGTTTTTTATAATTTAGAACAAATTATAAATTAACCTGTCCAAACTTTTGAGACATAATATACAAGAGCAAACAGCTGAGTGTTCTTTTATTACTCAGGTACTACATTTTTTTTTCCCAATAAAAATGTCTTTTAAAAATTTCTTGCTACTGTTCTCCCAGCTCAGATCCTGGTACAGCCTTTCAGATGAGGTATTCTACCATCTCTCCATCTGGGAGGTCCTGCCCCACAGTCTGAACAGGGGCTTTTCTTTCAAGAGTGCTGGAGTGGAAGAGTGGCCCATCTATGTGATGAGGAAAAACAAGAGACAATTAAAGGTGTGACTTCAATCAGGTTAGAAATGTGACATTAACATTTTAAGTCATCTTGTATCATTGGCCAAAGACAGCTAATAACTTATTTAGTTTTAAAAAATTCAATTCCCACATATGCAGCCAGACAAATAAAGCAATTTTATCAAATTCCCTTTGGGTACCTCCCACTGATACACAAATCCACACAAAACTGGAGTGACTGCATGTAAACCAATGCAGTCAGGGTGGATTTTCACCACCAGACCTGTTCTCCCTCAATACCCATTAAACAGCACAGCATGGGCAGGAGGCAGAGCCCAGCCAAACACTCTCTGCCATGAAGAACAACAGCATTGTAATGTGTCTGTAAGGAGAAGAGGGAAGGTTGTGTAATCTGCATTGATTTGGCAGAGTGGGCTGGAAAATGAGCAGCTCCTGCCAGCTGGGAGCTCTGTGGGAAGCAAATTCAGCTCCTGGGACAGTCACTGTCAACTGGATCTCCAAGGCTGAAGTTGCTCCTGTGACTGGGATGGTACCATGACAGCTTTATTGTGATAGCTCCCCTCTCCTCCTTCTCCCTCCCCCTCTCTGAGTCCACCTGGCTTTGGATGCCCCCTCAATGCAACAGCCACTTTGAACAGTCAATTTCCATGTGTTTAAACCCCACATCCTACCCACAACTTACTTCAGAGCAGACACTGACTCAGAGACTGCCCAGGGATTTGCATCTCCCTGTTCTCAAATCTCAAATCCTGCTGCACCTCCCTGCCCAGTGTGCCCCTGCTTATGCTGCCACTCCTCAGGCTTTTCTTTTATTCCTTCAGTGTGTTTGAGACCACTCATCCACACCTGTCCTCACAAAAACTAACCCCACTTTGCCTGGAGGGAGGAAGGGAGGTCAGGGCTGCCCCAGAGATGGTCAGTGGGTGGCAGGGTGCCCTGGCACGGGGGCTGAGCTCTGTTACCTGTTTTCTCTGCACTGTAGCTCAGGTTGGTGCTGGGGAGTCGTGCTGGGGTGGGAGCTGCAGGGGAAGGAGCAGCTTTGCCCTGCTCATTGCCCCTGTCTGTCTGGGTGCTGCAGTCTCTGCTGCCTGTCTTGGAGTGGGCTGACAGCAGTGGTGTGGAGGGCAGGACAGGAGAGGGGGTGGAGGGGATGGATTCAGAGCGATATTCTGTTCCCAGCAGAACACCTGTATGGGGAAAGGGAAGGAAATGTCACAGTCACAGAAAAATAACTGGTATCACTCTGCACTGATTGCTGCAGGACCTGGAAAGTGCACCCTCCCTCAGGAGGCAGCACTGGTTTGCCTTTGCACAGCACCTTCCTCCCCTGGGTGCTGAAGTACCTGAGCAATAGCAGTGTCCCCATGTTGCTGCTTGCAGCTGGGCACTAATCTGCACTCTCTGAAATCACCTGCCACAGGTCCTCATTTACATTTCAGGGGTTTTTACTCTCAGTTCTGGGCCTAAGTTCTCCCAGGGAAAAAAAATCACCTGGGATTTGCTTTGTTATAATTCCATTTCTCAGAACAATGCTGTTGAGCCATTCCAGATAGGAGTCATGTTGGTTCAGGCACAACACTACAGGATGGAAATCCTGATTAAAATCTCTGCTCCAGTTCAAAGAGACTTTACACCATCATCCAGCTGTAATACCCAAGCAAGTGCTTGGGAACCCTGAAAACTGTATCCCAGACATCTCTAAAGTCAGGTGGCAAACTGGGAATAAAGGCTTACATATTTAATGGCAGAGCCTGAATATCAGAAGTCACTATTTCCCAGAAGTGATTGAAATAAGCAGCTATTTCAAATGTGTCCCATCCTACAGCTTTACTGCAGGCTAGGCCAGCTGCTCTATCTGTCCAACACACCCTCCTGTGCTGCCCCTGCCTCCCCTCCAAGCACTGGCTCTGAATCAGAATTGCCACTGAAAATTACCCAGGCTGCCCTTCCAGCTCTTGTCCTCCCTCTTCTCCTCCAGGATGGGGGTGCTGCTCAGGGTTGAGGAGTGGGACAGCAAGCCTGAGCCAGCATTGGAGATGGACATGAGGGACTTGGCAGGTCTCATGGAGGAGAGCTGCTCTGTCTTGCCGGGCTCCTTGCGGGAGCGCTGCTGCAGCACTTTGATCATGGCATCCTTCTCGATGATCTGGGCATGCAGGGTCTTAATCCTTTGGGGCAAAGAAAAAGAACAGTTTAAGTGTCTCCCATCTCCCTGGATTGAGGCCTCAGTGTCCCCATGGCTGTGATTAGGGCTCCCTTAGGCACTTGGAGAGGTGGAGGGAGGATGCCAGGAGATTGTCCTGGGCACTGGCTGCTCTCTGGCCCAGAGAGCAGATCATGTGAGAGAGTGGGATACACCCAGCCCCCTCTGGCTACTGGAAACTGCTCTAAACAGCCATGGAAAGAGCTCTGAAACAAACCTGAGAATAATCAGCAGGACATGAGACCAACAGAAAGAATTAACACATTTTGGGGAGTCTGCACTGGGGGCCTAACCCCAGGGAAAACAGCTCTATGAGCCTCTTAAGGGGTGGCTGGAGCCTGGGTTCTGATGAAGATGCCCTGAAGAGAGAAGAGGAAGAAGCTAAATGCAAAAAAATCTAAGACAAGACTTTTTTTGCATTAGCCCTCAGTATCAAGACAGGTTTTGGATTGCTGTGTTTATACTTCCTTGGCCAAATGAGTGTCTGGCATTTGACATGGCTGCTGCTGGTGAAGACACAAGAATTTCTGGTTCTGAGGCGTCTACCCAGGCAGACGTCATCTCAAATCCCTGTCCCAAAGAAGCCAGACAGGACCAAAGTGCACTTCACCTTCCCTCCATGTCGAGACATCTCCTGTTGGCCAGCAGGATCTCCTCCTCCTCCTTCTGGATTCGAGCTTCCAGGGAGGTGTCGTAGCTGGGGTTGGGCGAGTGGTTGATCACCGTGGTGTCCCTGCAACAAGCAGCACAGCACATGAAGGACCTGACAGCACATGAAACACCTGCTAAGTTTGCTGCTTTGCCCCCAGCAGCACAAAAGTACTGCTCAAATTTTTGAGTTTAAGCTCAGTGTCTTTCAAAAATCCACCTCCTAACTTCATTTGTGTCCTAGTGAAGAGGGATTACAAAAACATGGAGATCATTACAACAACCTCCTGTCCATTTTAGGACAGTGCCTCACCTAAACTGAGTCACTGCACTACTCTGAAGTGATCAGGGAGGCAAACCCAAGGACATAAGGAGGGGAAAGGAACACCAGGCACTTTTCTTCAACTTCAGATTAAAAGCTTTTTCCCTTCCCCGTCCAACTGTATCATACAGGGGATGTGAATATCAAAGGGAACAAGGCATGGAAGTTTCTTAAGCAATCTTAAGCAGCTAGGTCCAAATAATCTGGAATAAGGTGAAAAGAGTTTCAGACTGATTCTATATAAAGCCTAATGTTAACACTGTGATAGTTGGTCAGTCCACTAACCAAATAATGAATATTTCATTCTGCTTGTGAATGTGGCAGGGCATGAGAAGATCATTCACCAAAGAAACCCAACCTGACCCAGTTCCTGCCTCTAAAGCATCCTTCCTGCAACCTCAGCTTCCCCAGGGATGCCAGCTTCCACTGTTGAAGGAAAGGGAGAGAAATCTGGACAGTGTAGATGAGGTTGCCACTGGAATTAGTGGAATCTAGATGGAAATGGAAAAGCAGAGGCTCTTTCCTGACTGGACAACATTCTTGTTCATTTAGTGAAACCTGAGCAGGCCTAACACATCCCCTCCCAGTCCATGATAAACAATAGACCAGGCCCCAACTTATCAGCCCATGCTGAAAATATAGCATGGCCTCTGAGCACAAGCAGCAGCTGGAGCCTTCAGGGACTCTCTGGGGAGGTGGAAAACAGTGCACAAGAAGCATCAATACCCTAAAATAACAGCTTTCTTCTGGAGCAAGATAAGATAAGTCTTTAAACACTAACACAGCAGATCTGCAGCTTCACCCCTGTAATTCCAGTGTGATCTTACAAACTGGGAAGCCAGTTGTGATAACATCCCTATCTGGATTTGGCTCATGAAACAATCTACAAGAAAATCTGCTGTCCAGAACCATAGACTAGTGAGCAATGAAATTACATGCAAGCAAGGCCTAATGCTAAGGAGTTGCACTCCAGTAACAGCTCTTGTTTAACCAACCAGCTGAGGGACTTGGCCTATTCACAGCCATAATAAGTGTTTCTGTACAGTTGTCTTGGAATGGGAGCTTGTTACCAAATTTCAGACACCCTTCCCACCCCCACAAGCAGTGCTTTCCATACACAGCAGAATGTTTTGAGCAGAATTTCCTAGTAGATGCTTCTGGTTAGTAACCAGACAATACCACAAAGTAATTTGCAAAAACATTCTGGAGAACAAGGAAGCCATTCAGGGTGAATGATGTGAATCACCAAGCTCACCCCATCTCACATGACTTCAGCAAGGACTGATTCCTGTTTTAAAAATAAAAACCCCAAGCCTCTTCTCCTTAGAATCAACAGCATCTAGGAATGGCTCAGAACAATTCTAGTCTGGAAAATGGATCCTGCATGTGGAGGAATCTTCCCCTGGAAAAACATTTCTAATTGCTGGCAATTGCACGGCTCCCAGGAAGAGCAGCCAAGCTCCATTTGCTTGCAGAGTTCTGATGAGCTGTTCAGACCACAGGATGAGCAATCACAGGAGGATGGCATGACAACATTCCTGGGTGGGAAATATGACATTCAAATGGAAAAAGAAAAAAATCCCAGTCCTGTGAAAAGTCTCATTTACCTCTGAGCAGCCACAGTCGCAGCTGCATCCAAAGCAAACTGTCTCATCACACTTTCCTCCAGGTATTTCTGTTCCCACTTGGTCATGTCAGCTTCCAGAGCAAGGATCCTCTCCTCCTTCTCACGCAGGAGCTCCATCAGTGCTGTGGCATTGTACTCAGAGACATTGGCAGCCTGAGATGTGCCCTGACGCTGATCCCCAGGAGGAAGAGAACAAAGCAAACAAAAACAGGAGTTTCAGGATGCAGCTGTGTAAGGCTCAGGGTTGGCTGGTTTACTTTTTGTCACTGGTTTGACACAAGAACCCCCCAGAGGGAAATGCAGTGATATATGCTGTGTTGGACAGGCTAACAAGAAAATACCTGAGATGCAAAATAATCCTCCCAAGGCCTTTTTGTCCCAAAAGTATCTTTTTTCCCAAAGATGTATATTTGGGCCTTTCCAAAGTCCCAAATATGCATCCCAGAGCTGGACTGTGCTATAGAGATGTGATGTGCCGAGTCCTTCCATAATGCCTGATGTAACACAGACTGACTCCCAAGTGTTCAGCAAGGCACTGACTAGTATCATCCCTTCCAAAAAACACATCCAAAATATTTTAAAGCATTTGATTACTAAATTAATATGATCAGTGTATAGCTGGGGACTGAATTAATTCAGTTCTAAAGCAAGATTTGGAAGGCAGGCAGTGTTCCCTTTTAAAGTAAGGACACATGGAAATTTGCTCAGATAATAGTTCAATGAATAAAACTTGCAGTTTTATATGGAACTCTCATATGGGATTAGCAAGACATTTGACTTAAAAAAATAAAATAAATAGTTTAAAGGAATAGGAATAGGGCAGACTAACTATTTTATGCTGAGCTCAGAATTTTTAACCATGACAGGAAAGGAATTTTTTGTGTTGACTCAGGCTCAACGTAAAAAGTTGTGGGGTTTAGAATACCTGATCTTCCAAAAGTGTAACAGAAAAGTTTAGCAAATCACTGTAACTCCTACTAAAACCTACACAAAACCCCAAGATTTAAATATCTATTTCTATGCAGAGATGGAAGTTAGGGGATAAAAGCAAGCTGAAAATAAATGATTTAGAACACAGGCCTGCATCCTCTTTCCAGTAAAATTCAGACACCTGACAGTTCATCTGTATTTAACATAGGCTAAAGTTAATGCAATTCTTAACACATCTGCACAATCTACTTCTCATTCATTCTTTTCACTGAAAAAAGACTCTCAATAATACTGCAATACAGTCTATATGAAACTCCCATCTATTACCATCAACTGCATTTATAGAATTGGCTTTGCTAGTTTAGTCTTGTGTGCTTTTTTAAATTCAAAAGGTTTTTGAAGGACCTCTTTTCAGGCCAGTTGTTAATTAATTTTATGTAAAATCACAAACTGTGAACAAGAATTTTTAAATAATTCCAAATAACATAACCATGGTATTTAAAGGTACAGCAGCATGTAGCTATGAGGCTATTTCTGATCTTGTCACAAAATGGATCCTCTATTGCTCCTTATCTAAATTCTCTGGTTGTAACAGAATTAAATCAGGTAAAAGCAATACAATAGCCAGGAAATCCATGAATCTAACTAGTGAAAAAGAAGTTTTTTAAGAACCCAAGATAAAAGATGCAGTGCCTTTCTCCTGTGTGTGGGCAGGGTGCAGTCCAGGAGCCCAGCAGGGCCGGGGTACCTGCTGCATGCGGAGAGATTCCAGCTCCCTCTCCAGCCGGGTGCGCAGCCGGTGCTCCAGCTGCTCCCTCTTCTCACACGCTGCCTGCAGCTGAACCAAGGCCTGCTGCATCTTCTCCACCTTCTCAACATAGACCTGCTTCTTCTTCAGCTGAAACAAAGCAAGAGAAGGCAGCATAAACAATGGGAATGAGCGAGGGAACTTTGGGCTTTGCCACCAGCTGGGAAGATGTCCAGGTGACTTCCAGCACCTGAAGGAAGCCCACAGGAGAGAGACAGGACAGTGGGGATGGCTTCACATGGCCAGAGGGCAGGCTTAGAGGGGATGTTGGGAGGAATTCTCCCCTGTGAGGGCTTGAGGCCCTGCCACAAGAGCAGCTGTGGCTGCCCTTGGATGTCCAAGGCCAGGCAGGAGAGGACTTGGAGCAGCCTGGGATAGTGGAAGGTGTCCCTGTGGCAGAGGGTTGGAATTGGATGATCTTGAAGGTCCCTTCCAGCCCAAACCATACCATGATTCATGACAGACCATGCTGTCAATGGGCCCTGGCCTCCTGCTCTGGCCTGGCCACTCAGGATGTTCCAGCTCTGTCCCAGCTCTGCTTTCCTGCTGGGTGTTTTTGTCCTTTTTGTCCTCAATGACCCCATGGTAACGATGGGGAAACAGAAGAAATTATCTGTGGCAAATGTTTGAGACCAGCAATGTACTAGAAAGGGCACCAGGGACTGAAACAGAGTTTGAGTGACTTGACACACGTTTCCAAGGTAACTGCAGCAGTGTTTAGAGCTGATCCCCAAGTTGGGAACACTCTCAGTGCAATATTGAAAATTGCTGGCAGCATTTTTACAAGATTAAGCAGAAACTGAATCAAAATTTGTAGCATCCCATTGCTTTCCAAACACAATAAAATAATAGGATCAAAGCACACACCAGCCATGGCCCAGGCTCTCCCTATGCCAGGTTTATCCAGGAGTCTGGACATTCTTCTTGGCCTGAGAGGTCCTGCTCTGTTCCTGCACTGCCCTTCCATCCTCCTCCACTGTTCATCCTGCAAACAAAGCTGCCACGCTGCCTCGCAAGAAGCAACAAAAAGTACCACACTGAGCCCCCAGTAACTGTCTTAGCAAGATTAATCCACAGTTCACACAGAATAAAAACTAAAATATTACTTAAAAATAAAATAAAATACATCCAGGGCCCGGTTCTATTCAAATATAGGGAATACTGCACACCTGTGGGCATTATTTTCTGTTTAGGAAAAGATTAACAATTGCAATTAGCTGGCCCTGTGCAGCAAATCTGGGGCACTGCTTTTGTAGCTCTAATTGTCATAAACCCTGAAATACAAAAATAGCAGGAAGAAGGCAACTTTTCCCAACAGTCAGAGCCAAAGCTCTAGACAAGCACCACAATGCAAAACACAGACTCCCTTATGTGAGTTCAAAGAGCTGCTCTACAGCTTGATGGAAGAAACGTCCACTGAGGGATATTAAAGACAAAAGACACCACTTTTGGCTCAGGAAGTCCTTCTTGGAAGCGGAAAGTATTCTGGGAAAGTATCAGGGCTGGCTGGCCCCATGCTGACAGTGCTCCCTAGGAATCTGCTCTCAGCTTCAGCACACACAGGATACTTTGATCTGAACAACACGAGCTGTTCTTACATCACACCTTTGCTCCAAAAAGGTCTTATCATGTGTTTCTTAAAAAATTTTCCCTTTTCTCACTCCTGTTCCTTCAGGCAATGCAAAGAGCAGAGACAGAAAAATCTCCCAACAATATTAACCTCAGACATAGTATCCTTTTCTTCTCTCCATAAAGTCAGCAGGCATCTAATCTCACAGCGTGAATGTTGCTGCCTTAGAGGATTTTCCCCAAACAAGAATTTTATAATAAAAGTTACAACAAACAGTGAGCAATCCAGCCAAAGGACTTCCCACCAGTGCATGTACAGTAGAAAGGTATTTTTATCCTTTGATTGCTCAAGATTTCAAGCTTGTTTGGAATGGGAGGGATGAGAACATTTAAATGTAACTCAATAGTCCACTGCTGCTCTGCAGAAAATCAATAAATGTGTTATACTTAATAAATCTTTTTATTCCAGATAATAGTACTTGATAACACCAATTTGAAGTTTGTCAGACTCCACTGAAGTGTGGATTAATGCACCAGTTTTAAACTTAGATTAACAGCAGCTCAAAGTAGCCAAAAGTGATAAATATAGGGTCAGCAGCAGAACCCAGAAATGGAGAGCACTCAGTATCTTGGGTTTTGACCTGGACAAGAGTGAGGAGCAACTTGATAAACTCACTAGCAGTGAAATACCATACATTGAGCTGAAAAATAATCCCTTCATAAAACCAGCTCTCCTCCCTCTCTCTTCTTTATAAAGAAGTTAAGGATGAGGTGATGGACATTTGTTCTCATTACCCACTACCAAGCATTTCAATTCCTGAGCAGTTTTTTAACACACAGGTAAAATCCTGCAAAAGCAGCAACCAACAACATTTTATAGTTTCGCAATTAACAAACCTGAGTATGCATAAGTGTGGATTAACACTCTGGCCTGCATTCAAAGAATACCAAGAGCCCAGCCAAAAAGCAGAATTAGGACGCAGAAATTCCACTGAAACATCCACTTTGAACGTTCTCCGATCAGCCAAACCTGCAGGTGAAAAGTTGCAACACAAGCTGTTGCCCAAGCTCCCAGCACTGCCTGCACATGCCTGACTCAGGCACCAGCCCCAGCGTACAGGCACAGCTTGTTCAGCGGCTTTGCAGAAAGACAACATTTTTTTTCTCCCTTCACAAGATGTACTTCATCTTCCAGCGTCAGGAAGAATTAGGAATGTTGGAAGATTTAGGGCTGGTGTGTGTATTCTTTTCAACAGCTTAAAACCGGAATTAATTCACAAATTTTTCAAATAATTTTAGGTTTTTGGAACTCAGGTGCTCAGTAAGCTTTAAAGGCATGGGATGTGCTCCAGACAACTCAACTTTCCTAATGTCTTTTGTCAGAATTATCCTTTCTCTATAAGATAATCTCATTTCATGCACTTGCTGCCCTCAGTTAAGTCACTGCATATTCTGGCACTCTCATTCATTTCCAGCTCTGCCACTCTGCTACTGCAAGTATTTGTGAGAAAAATTTACTTTTCTGTAAACCAGGATTCTCCAGAAGTGCTAGAAGGGAAATCTAAATTTATATATTTTTTGTTTTGATCTCTCTGACTGGACCTAACTCTCATTGTAGAGAGGATCAGGAATGATTCTTCCAAGCACAGAGGGATTTCATTACCAGAAATCAAGAGTATGATCTTGTTTTCCTAAGACAGGAATTGGAAACAATTTTCTGAGTATTGCCAAGGTGCTGAAGACATAACTAAGATGGGAAGAAGGAAAAAAGGCAGCGAGCTGAGGCTTGTTCTTGGTCATTTGCCATGGATTCCCCACCCTCCCTCTCCCAGCAAAGAACCAAAATTGGCTGCTCAGTGCCAAGGGCCACGGCAACATCTACCAGGGCAGGGATGGCATCAAAGGACACAGGAATTCTCTCCTCTGCATCAGGCCTTGCAGAGAACACGTGCTCCAGATAAGAGTTCATTCCTGAAGCTTTACAAGGATGCAGTCACACCCTTTGGGATGTAATTTTAAATAAATTTGACAAGATAGTAATTTTCCTTTTGATGGTACAGCATTTAACTAAGAAGCAAGCTCATGTTCGCTTAATGTATCATAACTGCTTTGCCTCCAAGGGTGCTCTGAAAATGCAGAGCATTTTGCTAATGAGAATATCTTTATTTTAACACCTATTTATGATGTAAGATCTCAAATAACCTCAGTGCATGTCTGGAAGCACAGCAGGATGACTGTATCCACTCCCAGCATTTCCTACAGCACAATTTCAATAATGTCCTTATCATCTCCAGGTCAGTCTCTGACTGCTTTGGAAAATGTCCTAACCAAGCATCAGAGGTCAGGCTGTAATTCTAACTAAACCAATATAAACAGGAGCAGTCACTCTCCAGCTGCCATTTACTACAAAGTTTATGTAAATTCTGCAATAGGACTCAGGACAAGAAAAATAAAGATGACCATGACTGACCTGGGCTCTGCAGAAATCCAGGGCACAAAGAGCAAAGCAATGCAGGGAATATCCCTGAAAGATTCCCTGGCTGCCTGATCAAGTATTTCCAGCTTCATTTAACTTCCCCTCTCCCTTGGCATGGTCTAAAATCAGTGGCCAAAGACAAGTTTTCCTCTCAGAAACAGGGGATATATTTGACTATTACTACAACTGCCCAGCAGAAAGGGAATTAACAACATTCTAAAAGCCAAACAAATCCTGTTCCTCATTTATTTAGGCTTTGACAAACCATCCAATGCCTTTCAGGGATCCCAGGACCTTACAGAGGGAAGGCTCTGAGGAGCACACAGAGGTTCATGGAAACGGAGCCGGGTCACACAGGAATGAGGAGTTTTCAGTCAAGGCACAAGGCACAAGGGAGGCTGCAACATCCTCCAACTGGAGCTGCCTGTGCAGGACAAACACAGCCCTGGACACAGCAGGTGAGGGGGAAGGATCTTCTTTGAGGAAAGAGATTCATTGCTTCCAGATGAGTTACTCAGCAAAGATTTTATTTTTTTCTTTTCTGGGGAAGAAGAGAAAACTTCCTGCACTGATTCAGAATTCTCCCAGGCATTTTGTCAAACCCAGCCATTACCCTCTTCATCTTGGACAGCTCCTATTTCAGCAAATTGGTAACACTCATCAGCATCTGCTTGTCTCCCACCCACTATTTCTGATGTCTTCAAACTCCTTTGTTTAATATATTCAGGGTGTTTTCATAACATTCTGGGTTTATCCTAAAGCTGAATCCATTCAGATGCAGCTGAAAATGTGTTTCCCCACAAGAATTTGCCTGCTATGGCAGAAATGTAGTTAAAATTAAAAAAAAAAGAAAAAGCCAGCAAGCACGTTTACATCACCTCACCCTCCTGCAGTTGGAATATATCCCTCTAGGATGCCTTTGAACCCTCAGTTTGTTTGAATTCAGGCCCAACAAGGCGCCAGTGGCCTCAGCAAGAATTCCTGATGAAACAATTTGGTAACACTATCCCGTGCTAGGGAACAGCGCTTGTGGCATGGCAATGTCACAATGTCGTCGCCCCGTTTGTTTGTGTTAAAATAAAGTTCTGACTCTCAAAGCCACCGCTGGAAAATCACTAACAGGCAGAACATGGGAGACAGTGACATGGCAATAAAAAGGCAGTTCTGTCACAAGAATGCAACTCATTAGAGGAAGCAGTTACAGGGAAAACAGGGAGGTTTTTTCTCCTCGGCACCCAATCCATCCAGGAGTGACAAGCCATCCAAAACTTGTCCCTTTAAGAAGTAACTCTTTCCTGAAAGGATTATTAGGTAGCTCTCAGAGTCTATGTGAAACAAAGCTGTGGAGACCAGGAATATCTTTTTATAGTGACTGGAAAAAACTAGAGCAGGCATCAAGCAGACAGCTCTCCTTTGGGTCTCCTCCCTACAAGCCAGGGCTGTGTTCTGAAAGTATCTCAGGCACAGCATAAAAAGTACAATAGATGTCATTGGAAATATATTTTTGCACTTCCCCACAGACAGAACCCTCAGTGTTATCAGAAATAGAGCATTTTTTCTCTGCACAACAGCACAGTGAGAAATGAACACATTATCTCAGCTGGTATCTGCTACATTTGGAATTGTGATGGCTGAAGGATCTTAGAACTTCTGAGCACAAGCAATTTTAGAAAAAATATTTCATTCAAACTCGTCCCCTGCTTTATCCCCCAGTTTCTACCCATTAGAGAGGTGGTCTGTCTCCTCTTCCCACTGCGAGGTGTGTGTCTGAGGATGGCAAAGAGGAGATATTTTTATCTTCCTGGTGCTTGTCATTATTCTTCAAAGCTGTCTCCTTGAGGCACTTGGTAAAAAAGTGATTTGTGAAGGAGTGGAGCAAAGGAGTACAAGTTACACTACTATAAAAACCCACAAACTTTTCGTAAGTTGAAATGTGGTCTTCCCTGGTATAAATTAAATAGGGTAAGCAGAAATGACCAATTTGAGGGGAAAAAAAAGTAAAACCAGTAGCACTTGTAGCCTCTGCACTCAGCAGTTGTGGTTAGATAAAGTATTTGGCATTAATCTCCCTCCTGCAACATTCCAAGTCTGGTAAGGACTGGCAGTAAGTCAGCATTTACTCAGAGTCAGGTGGGTCAGGATGGTCCTTTCTGCAAAGCCAGCAGTTCTGGCCCTGGCCCAAAGCAAAGCCCAGCTTAGCTGCTCCAGGCTGTCAAGGTGGATGTGAGCAGATGGGGTTAAATCCTGTGGGAGCAACCACAACCCTGCTGCCATCCCACTTGAGACCCTCACAAATGCTCCAAAATTAGAATTTTTCATTGCTTTAGCTCCAAATATTATCACTAACTCTTTCTGACTGTGATATACATTTTTAAGCCAACATATATTTTACCTCAAATATGTTCAATTTATGTCAAATGTATTACATGTAATGAAAACAATCTGAAGTTTTGATTTCAGAAACCACAGACCAATGCTTCACTAGAAACAATTTTAGTAAGCTGCTGATTTATGCAAAACTGTGGAACATTTACTAAAGGGAAGAACAAAAATAGAGAAGTGAAAATAGGGGTTAATAACTGTGTATCTTTATGGAGAGTAGAGAAGTAGTAAAGTTTAAACATTATATATAAAACATATACATACTTAACAATTCTGTTCGTAGACACATTTAAGTTTGCTTTAAATATTTATGATCACTCACCCTATTTTGCACTTTGCAGAAATAAACCCCACACTATCAAAAACTTTAATGGCAGCTTGTTCTAAATTTGAAGAGCCATTTCACCCCTGCTAACAGGAGAAGCATTCTGTGAATGTCTACTTTTGCATCCAACTGCTTCACACTGCACTTCAGTATCTCCAAGATCACTCCTTTCTCCATCACATTCAACATCCCATTATCTCTCCTCTTTTTTTAACTTGGATGCTGAAATCCAGTTATATATAAAAACCCTCAAAGCTCCACAGGTGTAGACAAGTGTATAATTTTACAGATTTTGTCCAGACTGGCAATTCAAGCCAAGGGTTTTGAAAAGAACCTAAACTCCAATTCCAATGCAACATTTAAAATCAGTTACAGTCATACATGGCTTATAGCTCTCCCTAGAATGGAAATATTCCTTTATAAAGGATCTGGTGCACACAAGGCAATGTTACTCTGCTCAATAGGAAGTCAAAATGCAAAGGGTAAAAAGAAAAGGTGAAAACTTACATTACAGGAGGCAACAACCTAAATATCCCTCAGGCCTTGAGCCAGAGTAGCTGCCAAACCTGAGCCTAAGAAACTCCACCCTCTGCTGCAGGACCAGTTTGGAAATTCCTGACACTTACAGGGACTAGTCACTCAGATTAACCTGGCCAGAATAAAGAAATAACCCACTAATTGTTCATATCTCTTGGCCACTCAATGCCACTAACTCAGAATGGTGTTCCCAGCCTCTTCTAAAGGTGCCCTGAGCTCTGAGCAGCTCCTTGGCTGCCTTTGGGAATTACCAAACAGCCTGGGGATTGGAGAACTTTCCACAGTTCAACACTAATGAGGCAACAAATGCGTTGTAATCCTAAGTATTTCATTAAAAAGTGATTTGGGAAACCTGCAAAAGTGACTCTTTACCATTTGTTTCCCTTTATTCTCTCTCACCTCTAGGAAAAAGCAGAGTTAATTCCTGCTCCCTCACTGAGACACTTCCATATTTATCTACAGCAGGAAGGGTGGTACTTCCTGCACACCCTGGGATTCGAGCAAAGGTTGGATGCCTGTGACCACAAGCCCTCATGCAGATCACTTCACCCTGGATCAGCCTCTGTGTGCTCTTTAAGCTATCATGCAATTTTGCCCAGAGTGACTTACCTATTTCACTATTCTACCTAGGCAGAAATACTCTGCCACAGCACTGAACCCAATTCTTCTAGTGAAACAAGAGCAGCCTTTTGAAAATAAAACATTAAACGTTATTATTATTATTATTACCCCTCAAGGCTTCAACTTTACTGTGAGGGAGCCAGAAAGAGTGCCTACACAGAGGTTCAACCCAGCCAAGTGCTGTGTGTGCTGGCCCAGCTGATCAGAGCACCTCATCCACACTGACTCCAAGCATTTTCCAGGGAAACACAAGGATGTCCCATGTACTCAGAGTTAGTGACCCATCAGACTTTTAAATAAGGTGCTGAAATTTGAATGAAAGCCAAAGAACTCCAATACATTGCAGAATCAATGAAAAAATAGTTTGAGACCTAAAGAGAGCCATGTCAGATGTAGATTACCATAAGGTAATAACCCAATGCTCCCTGTCCCCTGAGTGAGTGCAAGTCAGCCATGGCAGGCTAAAAGAGGTTATGACAGCAGATAAACCCACAAGAACATCCTGAATGAGCAGAGCAGGTCCAGGGGAGATCCAGAGGGACTGAGGGAAGGCTTCCATGAAGTGATTAAAGGAAGGGCAAAAATTAAGGACACCAGGGAGAGACACAGGAAGGTTCAGGGGAGGGCTATTAAGGCAAATCCAGAGCTCAGAGAAGAGAAGGCTAAAACTCAGAAATGAGCTACGCCTGTACCTGGGAGAGGAGGATATTCTAGTATTTGATCATTCCTCCTCTGTTGGCACAATAGAATCCTGAAGGGA
>NW_005054617.1:39457-61524 GCF_000277835.1 Geospiza fortis
AAGAGAACTAAAGCAGACAAGGGGAGGGTTTGAGGAATGTCTCTGAAAGCAGCAAAATTCAGGTGGACATAGGCACAGTGCCCAGCTGAGTGCTGGTAGCCAGGGAGATGGCAGGGTTGGAGAACAAATCTGCAGTGAGGAAGTGTGCTTGGTCAGGAGATTTCCTCCTGAGACTCTCCATGGAGGAAGAGTAGGAGTAAAGGAAGCAGAGGCTGGAGTGGGAAATGGGGCCTTTGAGAGGAAAGCAGAAGGTGGGAGGAAAGGACGGACACCGTGACGCAGAAGGGACAAAGGTGAGAGCCATGAGTGGCAGGGACAAGGCTGCAAAAGCAACTGCTGTGAAAGCTGCCCAGCTAAACAGCTCAAATGTATTACTCCTTCTTGGGAGGAAAGGCAGAGAAAACAACAAAGGTCATGCCCAGCTTATTACAAATGCTGGGCACACACGATGATCTGCACTGTCCCCACACCTGGCAAAGGGACAAGCCACATTCATCTGATATTACTTGAAAGTCCAGCCAGATCTGAATTTCTGCCAAGTCCAGCAGGTTTCCAGGGCTGAGATTCCACTTCCAGCCCACTTTTACAAGTTAAAACAAAAAGAAAACAAAATATGGCTGCTTAGACAAAAGCATTTCCAGGGAAATAGAGATTTGTGGCTTATCTGTTTAGCTAGTCAACACAACGCTAAACTGATAGAAACAGCTTTGAAGAAAACAGATTTCCTTATAACTTCCACAAGACAAACTCATTCCCACAGCCACTTTTGCTGGCACACAAGCTACCCTGACTCCTCTCTCTCAGCATTCTTACCTCCTCCTCCAGTTTCACCACCTTGGCCTGAGCGTTGTTCAGGGCCTGGTCTCGGATCTCGATGTGTCTCCGCTGGTCCTCGTTGGTGGAGCGGGCAGCAGCCAGCTCTATTTCCAGTTTCTCTTTTTCCCTCTGTGTTTCCTTGTCTGTGGATAAAAAAGTGATACTTATCAATGCACAGCACTTGTCTCTGCCCAGTTTTCAGGAGCCTTTCCCTCCAGAGGTGAAGGGATGATTGCACTGGGACTTCTCACAAGAAAGAGAATGCAAATCTAGTGCTAAGAGGGAAAAGAAGAGGACATGGCTTTCAAGGAAGAGAAGGACCTGTAATCCTGAAAAACAAGTATGGTACCTTCAAGCAACAATGTGCCACAAAGATAGTGAGAAGGAACAGAAGGTGCATCGCTCAGTACAGTTACTCAGGTAATTTGCTGTGATTATACAGATGGTTAGTGAAACTTGGCACCTCCTCACCCCTGAGCTTTCAGCAGTGGAAAACAAACTGAGTAATTTTAATATCTTGGGCTGGGGAGAGAGATAGCAGACTGGTGTTCCTGAAAAACTTGTGTTCCTTTTTTCCACACTGACCCCCCAAACTGGAAGAGGCTTCTGTCCTTTCTTAGAGGAACCCCCAGCAATATCTTCAGAGGAGTCAGAAAACAAATCAGCAGCAAGAACTCCTCAGTCTTCCTCTACTGCCTGTAAAAATGACTCCCTAGGCCAGAAGTGAGGCGCATACATCTGTTCTGTCCCTTCCCAGAGCAGACCTGCCACCCCAAACACAGCAGCTCATCCTTTTCTGCTGCTCTCCAGGAAGAGCTGGAGCAGCAATGCTGAGTGTTGCAGGAACAGGGCACTGCCTTCATAAAAACATAGATAGGATAAAAATAATTGGAGACTGGAGAAATTATCACAAAGGGTGTAAGGCAAAGCCACAACACAGGGCTGATGTCCTCTGTGTATGTTGCCATTCCCAGCTCAAGCCAACCAAGCTCCAAAGATAACATTAACCCACTTGCTGCATACACAACCACAGAATACTGCCTGGAGTGATCTACACCCAGCACTGATGACACCAGAGAAACTGCATTCCAGAAACCAATATCCCACGACAAAGGAATGAGGACAAGGAGTGGAAGGCTTGAAAAACAGGAACAAGGTGCTGGGTGTTAGGACAGACTGCCTATGGAGCACACAGGCCCATTTGTGCAAGCATGTGCATAACTATATTTACAGGACCACAATTACTCCCTTTCTTCTGCCAGCAAAGAGCCAGGAGCAAAGCTTTAGCAACACAGAGCAGCTAAAGATTCCCTTCTGCCAGGGATCCAACACAGCCCACACACAGGTTGCAAAACAAATCTGTCCACCAACAGCACCCAGAGCTCTGCAGAGCAAACCATGAGCCAGCCCAGGGCCAGGCCAGGACATAAGGACAAATGTCATCACATGATGGGGTTTTTTTTGCCCATCTTTTCCCAGCATTTCTCCTCTCCTCCACCCAGGAATGAGTTGCTGCCAGTGTGAGCACATTACACTGTACTGCAGAGACTGAGCTGCATTGAGACAGGGTGGCATTGTGCCAGCAGGTATCAGTCAGTGCTACCAGGCTGTTTGTTAATCTGCAAATGCTTGCAGAGAGGCTTTTGGAGGTTTTGTTGCACACTTTTCTCCAAATGAGAACTGCTTCACTTGACAAGTGCCTGCAGCACCCCTAGAAATACTGGGACTGATTAAATGCAGGACTGTGGCTTCCATGTTCAGCCAAAAGGAGAGGCCACACAGCTTTGACCTCCCCAATTTCTGGGTGCGCCTATGAACCTCAGTGTCCACCAGCAGAAGGAGAGAATAAAATCCCAGACTTCCCAGTACCACCAGGAGTTTGGAATTCACTCCCTGACAGCCATTTACTTGCAAGGCAAACCACAAGGAATAAGCTAAAGATGACACAAGAGAGGGACACCAGAATCTGTCAGGGTAGTTGCAGTGTCTATTACACCACAGAAAAACTCTGTTTTGCAATTTTATTGCACTACCTTTTTATATAACAATTGGAGAAAAGTGAGCATTGTCAGAAGGGTGGAGCACACTGTGGGATGAGAGAAAAGTTGGCCCGACGCCGTTAGCCTCAAGACGTTTCAGAACAAAGGAAAAGCAGCATTTCACACCCGTCATTTTGGTTTGCCTTGTGATAAATCCACTGCTGTGGACAGAATTCCTGACCCTCACCCAGCCCAGCAGACTACAGGAGTGTTCATCCCCTTTATTTTTGCTCAACAGGATAGGGCAGTGGCAAATTAAAGAGGAAGGAGATAGGAGACCTAGCAGGCTCCTCTCCTACTGGCCTTAACTCATGCCAGGACTGCTGGTGGCATGGGAAGGTTTCATTTCAAAGCTTTCAAGGAATAAAATATATAGATAAAATATGCAAATTATGGGTAAATACTCATTTTATGGTTTAACTGAAAATTACCTGTGCTTCAATATCTCTAATAAATCCCATCAGATTGATTTTAGATACTGACAGAAAAGGAATTCTCGGATCCCTCCTCCTTTCTCCATTGCCAGCTTTGGGCTGCCACTGCCCTGGTTTCTGTGCTGAGCATTAACCTGCTGCACTGTCCTCCCTCCCAGGTGACTGGAGCTTTCCAGTGACCCACAAAGGCTGTGGAACTCACTTTGTGCAAAGAGCTGAGAGATGGTTTTCCGATTGTCTTCAGAGCCCTCAAACTCCTTCTCTGCCAGCTGCTTGTTGGCTGTCTCCATGCGTTCTGCAAAACAATTCAATAAAGGCAAAAGAAATAATTAACAACTTTTAAGCTTTAAATACAGCCTATCGGAAGTTGGCACTCATTTTTGAAATGTTTTTAATTATGTCCTTAAGGAAATACACTCAATGAAACAAAAAAGGTTAAAGTTCCAAAGAAATTATTTTAAACGTCTATAACACAGAAGTTTATTTTTTCAATTTATACCTTTATTTTTTCCACAAAAATAAATCCCAGCACGCAATTAAAAGATCTCTTATAACTCTCCACTAAATCTTAACAGGAGATTAAATTACTGTTGTCCAATTACCTGACTTGAGGGAATAGTGTAAAACCCTAAAAACAGATTAACAGCTCTGCTGCTCCAAGCTGCTAGAAACTTGTATCAGTCTGTGAAAATTAGAATGAAATGTTTATGCTGTATTTTATTATGAATTAGATTATTTAATGCAGGCCTTTGTGGACAGTACTGGGAAATGCATGGCTTTACTCCCTGGATGCAAAACAATTTCTGTGAGTCTTAGTAAAAGACACGAGGCAGTGACAGCATGCAGGACTATCAGAAGGCTTTCTTAAAAAAATTAAACTTCCAGTTTAAACAACTGTTTGTGCACCTTCAAAAATCTCAAATTGCAGATGATTTCCACCTTCCAAACTAATGCTTAAACTTTTCCCCCCAGTAAGGTCAAATACCACTCAACACCACTCTGCTGCCAGCCGTGGGGCTGCCTCAGCCTCTTAGCAAGAACCAGACACCAATAACAGCTCACTCTGGAAAAGGAAGGGAGATCCAAAAAACCAGATGCCTACACTGATAAGGAATGACAAGACCTTCAGGAAGAACAGACACTCTGCAGTTTGTATGTCAGTGCAAAAAGGGTCACTGGACAGGAAATAAAGTGAACATGCCTGGTGTGGGATTAGGCAGTCAGCAAAACCTCTTTCCATTTGTGTAAACTGAACAAATTGTACAAATTGTCTCTAGGATATAAGACATGAGAGAATTCCAGGCTTGCATCTGGTTTATGGTATTTGGCTTATCACATGTTTCTTGTCAATGAGAAACAGGCTGGAAATGAAAGACTGCAGCCCTCTCCTAAACCTGTCTTTTCCATTCTTCCAGCAAGTGCTTAAAATCTCTGACTACTGAATGCACCTGAGGATCTTGTCATATTCCAGTCGTGTCAGACTGAATTCTGCAGCAAAACTCTGTCCTGCCAAGTAAACATAACAATAAAAACCCTCAGCATTGAAGAACAGAAGTTTTATTTCATTTACCTCTTAGATCCCTGTTGAAATCATGAAGCCTACGAATTTCTCCTTCCAGTTTGTTTCTCATGGCTTTTTCCAGGGCATCCCGCTTAGAGGATGATTTCTCCAGGTTTTTGTAGGCCTCTGAAACTTGCTGAATTTCTGTTTCCAGCTGCAGTGAAAGTGAAAACAAGCACATAATATTTTCCACTAACAAATTTCATTGTCTCGGACAGGAGATTACTTTGTCTCAAGTGTTCTTTATTGAAGGAAACCTATACTTATACACTAAGTAGAAAAAAGTCTCAGGTCTGTGATGAATCCCTCTCTAGAAAGAATACCAGTGGCTGAATAATTTTGCAATAAAATATGCTTTATCCTTCCTTTCAGGATATGCTTTATTCTTCAGTGTAAAGCTTCTCTGATCATCTAGAGCAGGAGATTCTCTCCTAACTCTCCTTGCTGGGCATGATTTGCTATGGAAGTGTGGATCCACACCATAGCAAACCCCATCAGCACTGTCTACAGCAAATGATCAACAGGGAGGTGGAGGGAAGTGCATTTGTATCCTTCTGTCATTATCAGGAAGCTGTCAAACAATTCTCTCAAGTATTTCCTGGCCAGAAACATTAAAAAAAAAAAATACGACCAAACAAACATAAGAGGTAAAAGGTAACATGGGGAATAATGAGTGTGGAAAGCCACACTGGTCATCTAAACTCAAGGACAAGCACCAACACATTTTTCTGGCCCCAAACACAGCTCAGTGCAAAGAGCACAGCAAGACCCACAAAGTCCTAAATTGCTAAGTAGCATCAGCCTTTCCACAGCTGCAAGGCAAAAGCAAAGCTGACCTGCTGCCCAGCTTTAAACCACTGGTCATCAAGAAGTTATTTCTGTGAGGCAGCATGAAAATACCTCCACACATGCACATTAATGATGGGTCTGTCTCACTGGGGTATTTCCTTTTAAATGTCTTAGCATCATTTATTCTGCTTGTTCCATAAAACCAAAGGAGGCAAATAGCTGGGTCCAAATCAAGATATTAAGTTTTCATGGAAATTGTGTGGTGTTGAGAGAGGGACAAAAGGAATGTTAGTCCCAGTCCTGCAGTCCAAATGTCTTTAATGTAGCTATAGCAGCACTACTTGCCCTGCACACTGTGGTGCCAACCAGTTTTGTAGCCATGTCCCCTCTGCCTCCTTGAGTGGCTGTGGTCTCATGCCACCCCAAGCAGGCCCTTCCTGCAGCTCTGAGGTCTTTTGGGGAAAATGAAACCTGCTGCTATCCTGGACAAACCTTAACTTAGCCAAGCAATCCAAGCAGTCAGCCTCTTCAGCAGCTGAGGAGGATGTGCTTCTGAGCAAGGTCAGTGAACTATTAGCAGAAAACTGAAGGCTTTGATTCCATCTTCTGCCAAAGTTAAGCTGCTGCCCAAAGGCACACGACACAGACTAATCAATCTGCATACGAAAGACTCTAAAGTACCTCATCAATCCCTTCAGCAAAGGAATCCAACACTTGCAGGTTAAATGATTCAATTAGGGACTAGACCAGAGACAGGAGAATGCCTGAATTACACAACCACCCACCTTCTGCAGCCGGGCCACCTTCTCATAGCACCCATCCAGCTCCTGCCGTAGGGACCGGTTCTCCTCGGACAGGATTTCCACCATTTGCTGGGCCCTGGACACGATGGCAAAAGGATCCACTTGCACCTGCTGGTATGGGGAAGGGATCTGCTGGGCTCTCATGGAGTAGGAGTCTCCTTGCTGCTGCTGCTGCTGCTGGGGGCCCAGGAAGGGCTGGCATAGTCGGTACAGATCCCCCTGCTGGACTGGGTTGGACAGGAAAGGCTGCTGGGGCCGGGGCAGAACACCAGGATCTGCCTGGCTGGGAGTCAGAGGTTGCTGATGCTGGGATGGGGACAGCCTAGAGGGTGGTGGAGACTGGAGCAAAGTCAAAGATCCCAGGGATGTCAAGGAGGAAGTTGGGCTGTGGTGGTGAGGTGGTCTCTGTTGTAACTGCAGCTGCACATCTGGGTTCTGCCTGGAAAACAGAGAGCACAGGCTCCATCACAGTCATGCACAGGAAGGTGCACAAACCAGGGACAAGGTGTGTAGCTCCTGTGCACGTCTTCCCATACAAAAGACTCAAGTGAGGCTTTCTTCCATTTAAAAAGCATTTCAAAATCAAATCTTTAGCAAATTCTAAGAACACAAAGGTGTTTCCTAGAAACTATTTTTTTTTACAGAAGTACTAAAAGACAGTGCATCAACAACTACTGGACAAAATTATTTTTGTAACTTTTCTCCACACTTTGTGGATAAAACTGCTCAACTAAGGACTGCTAAGAACAGGCTCTTTTGTTCTGGCCTTAAATGTGCCATCTGTCATCGAGAAAACAATCTTCTTCTGCAAGCCAGGATAGAGAGTTGAAAGCATTGGCTAAGCTTGATGCTAAGTGTTCCAGCATCACTGATCTGAGCTTTCTGAAATATCAATCAATAAACTGCAGCCTGGCTAAATGAGACAAATAAAGGATCTGAAAACCAACCTAAGAATCAGAAGCAGCATTTCATTCCAACCTGCCCTGTCCTAGGCAGTAGGTGTGCTTACTGCTCCTAACAATAACCTCTGCAGGCTATCAGAGACACATCTACCAATCTATAACCTGCCTGAGTCTGCCACAGAATTACATCCAAGCTACACCCTCTCACATTTCCCAGGCTCTGGAGATCCCCAGCTCAACTCCTGCTGCATCAGCCAAGTGAGAAATCTGCCTGAGAAGACTGTGGATTTATCATGCTTGGATGACCTCAGGAGGCAGGATTTGCTTTCTCCTCCAAAAACATTCAACCTTTAACTTGTCTGGATGTTCTTTATTCTAACAGTTGAAGTCCCTCCCTCTCCATGCTGCAGCCAGTCTCTTCTTGAGCATGGAGCTCAGGCCAGAGCAGACCCAGCCTGGCAGCTCAGCGTGTCCTGCTGCTCTGACAAAATTCCCACCCTTTGGGATGCCCTTCAGCCCTGCAGCTGGAAAAGCAACACACTGTTGTTCCACCTGGCCAGAGCTGCTACAGAACACCCCTCTGGCTGCCTGTGCTCCCAGGAGGGACTCCTGCTCTGCAGAGGATGGACAAGGCAGCTCACAGCATTCCTACAGCACCAGGAACTGACAGCAGTGAGCAGGAAGCTGAGCTGGGAGCTCAAGGGTTACACACAATTCTGAGCCCAAGTGCAAACACTCAGCACCATCCTTCCTGCTCTCCAAGAAGAAGGAATCACTCCTTGCACCCACCACTCACATCTGGGCACTACTCACATCTGGCAGCAGCACAGGGGAGTTCAGCAGCTCTCAGCCTAGCACAGGGTTCACTATTTCAGCATCATGCCCTTCATGTCTCACTGCCCTGCTTCCCTGCAGAGAAACCTCCAAGCTCCCGCTCAAATTCCTTAATGGAGGAACAAATCTAGCCTTTGTTAACTAAGAAAAAACAGAATCACTGCTCGAGCTATTGTTTCTCTCCTCACTTTCAGATGACTGTGGTCCCTGCCAGCAGCATCATTTCAGGAGCTGTATTTCCCCAGAAATGATCATTTGCAGCATGAGGATTTCAGGGGTCATGCAGAAGAGTGATGTGCAATTAATTTCCTCAGGAATGTTCAGTTTAGTAGCAGCAATTTGGTGCTTCTCCTCCCAGGGGGGCAGCTCTACTTATTGTTGCACTGATTTCATTAACTTCATTTGCCAGTTCTCATAATGAAGAATGAGGCCAAAGCATCACAGGCCATGCTCAAGGTCACCTGGTTTGTCTCAGGTGGTTTCCTGCTGCTTTCTCAGCTCACCCAGTTGTGTGCAGAGTTAAAACTTTGCATCCTCACAAACCACTCATCTCCCCGAGTTTATTCTTTACCTATCACCAATGCCCTGCTTTGATGTTGTAATCAATTAGGGAATAACCTTGCTGTGACATTTCATCTGTGATGACCTACAGAGTTAGATCAAAAAGAAATACATTGCCAGTCTGCCTCATGGGTGCAAAAAACCAATTTTCAACCTACAAAACACTCTTTTCCAGTCTGAAAACAACCTGGAGCAGATACTCAGGGAGACTGGTGTCAGTGAGTTAATCTTAAAAGCCTCATGAGGATGATTTAGATGCCAGTGTTAACATTTTGACTAAAAACATCTTGTTATTCTGTCAACAGAGACCCAGTGGCAGAACCTTGCCATCCTAAGCACCAATGAGATGAACAAAATAATGGCCAAAGAAACACAACAGCAGCACTTTAATTCTGAAGGGCCAGTGGAACTGACATGCCTTGTAATGATCATTTCTTTTTAAACCTATTGTAAAGAACAACTCTAGGAAATCATGGCTGAGTATTTCTAAACAGGATACATTTCCAAGAATTCCAGCATCTTGGCACTCAGATCCAAAGCCTCTCATAGTCTTGAAATTATATCAGTCTTGTGGGCTCAAGCTAGAACATGAGAGCTTGGAGTCCCTAGCTCTGTGGCATTACCAACAGCATTAGGGCTTCCAAAATGTCACAAATGCATTTATATTCCCAGCAGAACAAGACAGCACAGCTGGGTTAATACATCCTAAAAAATTATATTTAAAAAATACCATCTTGAAAAAAATTGTATTTCAAAATCCTGGTAACCTCACAGTGACACCAGACTTTTTAAGATCTTGCATGCAAACTTTTACATACACATTCAAAGAACTTTTTGGCATTCCCACTGCTTACAATTTAGTCTTATAAAATACTTACATACATTTTGTGGGTAAAAAATACCTGGCTCTGGGATTTCTTTATATTAACAAGAGAAATGAAGAATTTATTTCTCTGGTAAAGCAATTTTGGGTTGAGAGAGTCAGAAAGGTAAACAAACACAATTTGGATTTTTTCAATATTTTTATGCTACACTGCAAAACGTAAAGGTAAAATTGACTATTTGTGTCACTTAACAGTATTGCTGATAAAATGGTAGCAAAAAATTCCCTCCGTGAGAGAATGAGTCCTCAGGTAACCCTGCAATAGCAATCACAATTTTATCTGAACCAACCACTTCAGAAAAAATGTAGACTCTCAAAACACACATACAACAAAATTACACAACCTCCTTCCATTTGCCTCAGTGTCACAGAGACCTGAATAAACCAAATGCAGGGGGAAAACAAAACTCAGAGCAATTACCCCTACAAGTATTCGGGTTTGGAAGCATAACTTTAAGGGCCACTTCTCTGTGCACCATGCAGGAATTTCTGCTCTCTGGCATGGACAGAGGAACTCCACAGAGGCCAAGTACAAACCTGGATTTATGGCTCTGCAAGCACCAGGGTGAGCTGAGCTTTTGGGGCAGGAAGGCAGAGCCAGGCAGCGAGGGCAGCTCTGCAGCCATGGGGTGCTCAGGCTGCCAGGACAGAGGGACACACACAAGGTCTGTGGCACAGCAGCACAGTGGGGAAGGCCAAGAATGAAAGGACCAGGAAAGATCTCTGGCTCTTTAAGGTTTTTTCTAATGCCTTCCCAGCTTGTCCTGCCCGTTTCATGTCCAAGAAGCTCCAGCTCCCCTTCTGCACGAAGCAGGAAATGCTGCCCGCGGGAGGGAGCACGCTCCACTCCATTACACAGCCGAAATCAAACCCAGGAATTTTTGTTCTGCTGCCCAGTCACACCTGATTAGCCCCCACTTTGATGCTGCTCAGGGGAACGCAGTGCACACGGTGATTTACTAATTACGGGACAAATTCTGCAGACCTCCCTCTCAAAAACTTTCTGTGAAGTCGATGGGATTAATCACCTCAGCAGGAGCTCAGTCACTTGGGCTCCAGACAGAGGATGGCGCTTGAATCAGAGAGACAAGGAGCTTCCTCTGCATCAAAAAAATGCATCAGACAGGAGCTTCCTCTGCACCCAAAAATGCACTAGACAGGAGCTTCCTCTGTACCCAAAACTGCATCAGACAGGGGCTTCCTCTGTACCCTAAAATGCACCAGACAGGAGCTTCCTCTGCACCCAAAAATGCACCAGACAGGAGCTTCCTCTGCACTCAAAAATGTATCAGACAGGAGCTTCTTCTGCTCCCAAAAATGCATCAGACAGGGGCTTCATCTGCAACCAAAAATGCACCAGACAGGGCTTTATCTGCACCTAGAAATGCATCAGACAGGGGCTTTCTCTGTACCTAAAAATGCATCAGACAGGAGCTTCTTCTGCTCCCAAAAATGTATCAGACAGGGGCTTCTTCTGCTCCCCAAAATGTATCAGACAGGGGCTTCATATGCACCCAAAAATACATCAGACAGGAGCTTCCTCTGCACCCAAAACTGCATCAGACAGGGGCTTTTTCTGCACCCAAAAATGCATCGGACAGGGGCTTTTTCTGCACCCAAAGCTGCTCCAGCCCTCGCTGTGTTGCCACAGGAGCCCTTGCAGCCCCAGGACACAGAGCCCAAGGCACTCATGCTCTGCTCTTACACTGGAGGGGTGTTTTCACAACCAATGGTAAAGTGCAGCTGAAGTATTAGGGAGAGAACTCAATGGAGCTTCACATGTGGCCAGCCCTCTTCTAAACTTTCTGTAAAATTGCCAAATAACAGCAGAGATGCCTCCGGCATGCCCGGTATTTACATTAAACCAACATCATTACCAACATACACTGCTCCCAAACTTCCACCGCCCAGGAGCAGGTGAGGCAAACTGTTTGCAGACTGGTTTAAACTTACCACACAGCCCATTCCTTTCCCAGACTGGGGAGGGTGAAGCATGAGAATGCTGTGAATTCCCCAATGTTTATCTTGCTCAACGAGTTTTATTTAACCGCATCATTAGGTCACCCTCAAATTCCCCCGAACAATGAGGGGAAAAACCCGCAGAAAAGGGTGTGGCTTCGGGAGCACAGAGAAGGGGCTTTGTTTCCTTGACGCACAATTCAAAAAATGCACACATTTACCAATCCAAATGAATCCCGATAAAGGCTGAGCCGCGGTGCAGGAAAGCTGGAGACTGCAAGGACGCTCCTGGTGAGAAGCAAAAGCTCTCCCCGGAGCTGTTTGCCTTTAAAATCCCCATACCATCACCCAGCTGCACCTTCAGCAACACAGAAGGTTTCTTGTCTAAATGACAGTTTCTCTTACAGCATGTGGGAGAGGGAGGGGAATAGAGGACTCGCTGCCTTCCTTTGCTACGCTGCTCTGTAATTTATGGATTAGTCTTGCAATTGTTCTACTGCTCCAGCATTTGCCTGCAAAGGAAACCTCTCCTCTGTGCAGCTATTTAGGTTAAAAAGTAACCTCATTAGATTCCCAGTGCTTTGAAGACAAATTTCAGTTGCTTCCCCTACTGGAAACCTTGCCAGCTGAACCTTTCTCCTCCCCCTCCTTCCCCCCACCATGTTCTTTCAAAGCAGCCAGGATCCATCCAATACAGACAAAAATCACCCTGTCTAGAGGAGCTGACTGCTGGCGTGTTTTCAAATACCTCTCCCTTGAACAGCAAGCAGGCTACATCTCACTGCATATAATATAAGGAGTATTTCTGATGCAGCAGAACCACCAAGGAGCTGTTTCCCCTCTCTGCCCCATGTGCACAGAGGTTTGAGGCCTTTGAATTTGCAAAAACATTTGCAACGAGCTTCTACAATCATTACCCCCCCTAAACCCTTTACTTCCCCTTTTCCTGGCCTCTTTATTATTTATTTAGCCAGATCAAAGGGTCTTTTCATCAGGCTTGTATGCTGCTGAAGTCATTTCAGATCACAAACAATGGTGGACAAACTCTGAAAATAGCTCCTCATAGGGCTAGGAAGGTTCTGAGCAGATTCAAACTCCCTAAAGCTCAGACTCTGCTCCCAAACACTGACTGGTTTCTTCAAGCTCCCCTCAAAATGTGCAAACACAAATTCACAGAGACCTCTCCATTTACATCCTCCTGTTGCTCCTCTGAATTACCCTTTTAGCTTCAAAATGAGGCCAAAATCACGACAGCAGATCCCACCTGGTGTCAGGCAGGGATGAGATGGTATGGGAACAGGTAAAGTGAAGCTGGGGTTTATTAAGGTTTAAAACCTTAATAAAACTTCATCTTCCCACACGGACATCAGTGTTTGGTTCAAGCCAAATCCAGCTCCTTATCTAGAGGGAACCAGAACAGGCTGAGATTTCAAATGATGCAAGAAAAATGAGCAAAAGCTGAACAAGCAAGCCTGGGATGAGGCATAAATCATATTCCATTTTTGTCTCCTACACTTCGAACCACTGAAAATAAAATTCTAAAAACTCTACAGGACTCTCAGAGGTGATTTTTGTTACCTGCACCATTATTGCTTTCATTCACTTTTTCCTTTCCTATGTGATCCACTTTTAAGAAAATTCTTTTGCCTGGCGGATGTAATTAAAGAACAACTTAATTCTTGCAATAAGTAACTGCAAGTTTCTACAATGAATCAGACCATAACTTTGGCTTTTGTAGCAAAGCTTTTGTGAGGCTCTGGAGCCTCAGCATTGAACTTCCCCATACCATAAAATCAAGCTGGCTTGTTTCGGATCTTTTTTTTTTTGTAAAAAAGCATCAGGCCTCTCTAGTCAGCTACTGAAGCAGGTAACAGTCCTCCCAGACAGTCTCTGCAGCTGAACACAACATGTCATCTCACATAATGAAAATGAGGTCTTTGCAGAAGGAAAACCTGTCTCAGGAATGAAGGTGATTGAAAGTTTTATATCGTCATTCTCCACATGGCTGTTTTAGTTTTATATTGTCATTCATGGACTGAGTTTTATGTTGTCATTCCCTATGTGGCTGTCACAGGGCTTGTTTTAAGGTCTCTCTTACCTGACTGAGCCATACTCAGGGGGATGCTGATACCTCATCATAGGCCCATCAGATCTTCCCTGCTGGCTCATGCGATGGTCACTATAGAAATGCCCCGAGTCCTGAGGCTTGCAGTTCATAGATGGGGTGGACACGTTTTTGTAAGGGTACTCTGGGGGAGGCCCCCGCTGCTCCATTCCTTTGATGCTGGGCTGGGAAGGGGGCTGCACCGAATTCTTGTAGAACTCATTGGAGCTAGAATTTTTGTAAGGGTCGCTGGACTGCTGGGGAGAGAGTGGGGACAGCGGGGAGAGCGGCGCGCTGGTGACGGGCGCGTGGGCCTTGACCCCACTGGTGGCCAGGGACAGCTGCATCAGCCGCTCGCTCAGGGAGCGCACGTGGCCCTGCTTGAGGTCCTTCAGTCCCTCGTCCTGGTGCACCTTTCCCGGGCTCACCCGCTGCACCGTGGGCCTCCCCTCAGTCCTCATCTTCTGGTTGGTGACGCCCGTGACGTAGAAGGCGGCCCCGACGCTGGCGTGCGGCTGGCCCCGGAAATACTGCGACTGCACCTTGGCCTCCTCGTAGGTCGGGAGGTCCTCGCTGTTCTGCAGGCGTGGTGAGAGCTGCTTCTCCATGATGCTGTTGTCCACCTGTATCTCCTGGCCCTGGGGCTCCTGGCGGGCAGCATGAGTGACCAGCTGGTGCTCCTGGGAGCTCAGCCCTTCGTTCTGAGAGGCCGGGCTGCCGGTGCTGCTGAAAGGGGGGGCATTGCCTGTGGCTTGCTGGTGTAAGGCCAGAAGGTTGCGGTTGTCATTTGGGTTCCCGTATCGGAGCTGCTCCTGCAGCAGGCGCTGTAAAACTGTCGTAGCTGCTTGCTCTTCTGAATTCCTCATCTCAAACTGTGGTGCCTTTTGGGTGGAACGTAAAAGCTGCCCTTGACCTAAGGAAAGGAGACACGGTTATTAGCGCCTGAGTGGATCGAGGGAGAGATATTCAGGAGCAACGGCTTGAAATACAGAAAAAAAGCAGGTTAGATTACCAAAGGTTCCCATAACAATGGAGGTCATCAAGGCCCGTGGAGACCTAAGAAGGACGTGCATGCCCGGGGGGCAAAGCCTCAGAAAGGTGATGAAAGGTGACTTGAAAGTTTATAGGCAAATCAATCCGCTTCAAGCTGTAGGGATGCGTGCCAAATACCTCAGACAGCATCTCGGGCAAAAAGGAGACGTGGAATTCACAGGATGATGGTAAAAATGCCTGAAACCTGTTTGCTTTATACTTGGAGTTACCAACAGTGAAATACACTTCCCATATTTGTAGGCAGACAAGGACTGAAGTGTGAAATCAGCAATTGTCAGTTTTAAGGGAAAGAAAAAAACAAAAAAGAGGCCCATTGAGATAGCATATGGTTCAAAAGAAGTAAAGAAATCTCTCGGCTTGCATAAAGCAAGTCATGAATACCTAGTTAGCCAGCAGGTTTTCAGAATTATGAAATGCCCAGAGTGAGATCAGCACCTCTTCTCCTTGCTGCAGAAAACCCCAGGCACGGTGCAAGTGAGGACTCGGGAACTTCCTGCTATACAAAGGCAACCAAATCCTCACACATCTAAATATCCTCAGCGGAATGCATGCAAATGCAAGGGGAGGAAAAAGAGTTGTCTGATCTAAGGAACAGAAAAAGACCTCTGAGTGGCAGGAAAAAACACTGCTTCCCAATGAGAGAAACACAAAGAGCCAATGTCAGGCACATCCTAAGTACAGATTAAGCCAGTGACCAACAGCAATTGCATTTTGCTCAGTCTCCCAGTGGAGTCAGGAGTGTGTCATGGAAACTCAGGCCCACTGGCCTTGCCTGAGTTGAAATATCAAAAATTAATTATACCTTTGAGACATGTAACTGAAAGCAGAGCTCCTTTTGAGCTAGAACAGCTCAGAATAGAGCTCAGCCGCACTCGCTGGCCAAGCTGCGGCTCTGCCCTGACAGCAGAACACGTGTTGGTGTTCTAGCATTTTCTTTTGTGACCTTTTTTCTGCATTACATTGTCCCTTAGCAGAAGGTAACTTGTTCCCAACAGTTTGTTCTGTGGCAGAACCAGGAGGCCTGAAGGGTCTGCTTTGTGCTGCATCTCCACAACCTCCCTGTCTGCTCCCTCAGAACACTCAACCCCTGCAACCCAAGGACTCCCACTGGGCACACAAAAGCCTCCTGCAAATCTTAATGAAGAGAAAGTTAAAATCCACCTCATTCCAGGCTGCCCACCACGGCAGGAATTCAGGCCCTGTTAGCTGACCTGGAATGTGACTCCTTTGAAATGCTGTTTGAAGTGGCACATACCTTTGTCCTTCACTTGCAGTTCCCTGGTAAGGAGGAGCAGTTCTGCCACATGGGGGGACAAACTCAGCCTTCCTCCTGCAAACCCAAGATCTCCACTCAGAGATGGCTTCAGGCTCCTCTTCAGCAGGCCTGATCACTTGATACTCCCCTCGCTCCCAAAATAATTCTGAGGAAAGCATTGAAAATATAATTTTAATCAGTAGATGAGACCCTCCAAATAATAAACCTTAGCCCATATTTCAGATTTTCCTTTTGTAGCTTCTTGTTTTCTCCCAGAGCCCAACAATTTTGATCCCTTTAGGATGAATGAACCCCTGTGTCCCCAGCAATCTCCTCCAGCTGCTGCTTTAATCATGACCATTTCTGCTCCAAGATTAAATGTTGCCAAGTAATGCTTTGTCCCATCTGTGCTTCCAAGTGAAACAGTGATTAAAACCCGCTAATTCTTTAACTCCATTGTTTTATTTTTTGCTCAGAATGAAAGCTGCAGCACAGATGAGGATGCCCTGTGCTTATGGCTCCTTTGCCAGTGGTGCTGAGTATTTCAAACTGTGTCAGCAGAAATCCTCTGGTGGATGGTGACACTGTGAAATGCTTGATAAACTTCAACACACTGTGTCTCAGAAATGACTGTGAGAATGATCAGTTTGTAAATATTAGCTTTATTTTACAGACTAGGAAAGTCAGGGGAAGAAAAGGACACTGACAAGAGTTTATGCCAGAAATACATTGCAGAGCACAGCTCTAATTCCCAAAACACTCTTTAATTACATTACTTTTTTCCTTCAGAATATGAATATGAAGCAGTAAAGAAATTTTAACCATTGAGAGGAGAAGCAGGAGAATACAGAACAATGTGTATTTAGGCATGTTACAAGAAGCAGTTACTGAAGGTGTCCTAAAGAAAAAGCAGTGCAAAAGATATGAAACATATTTGTGCACTCAGTGTAGTCATACTTTAAGGAAAGGCAATGAAAATAGAACTAGTGAAACTAAAAATATTCATTGATACGTATAATTTAACTTAATTTCCTGGAATGTTGCAAAAAATAAAGTGAACAGATGTAGTGAAGGAATGCAGACGTGGATACTTCTGTCTCTGACTTATTACAGCACAAATCCACACCCAACAAAAACTATCTCAGATCTGCAAGTTAAATACTTGAGGTGTCAACAGCAATTTCAAGGCACATGAACAATATCTAAGGAGAGAACAAGGCAGTGTTGTGTGGTGTGGTACTTCAAGATGGTGGTTGAAAAAAGCAGCTAATGTCAAATTCTTAACTGGTGACTTAGCTCAAGAGGGATATATTGAAAACAGCTGCCAGCAAATATGCAGTAAAGAG
This sequence comes from Geospiza fortis, assembly GCF_000277835.1. Taxonomy (NCBI): domain Eukaryota; kingdom Metazoa; phylum Chordata; class Aves; order Passeriformes; family Thraupidae; genus Geospiza; species Geospiza fortis. The sequence goes on from NW_005054617.1 coordinate 56,797, forward strand.
CCTTTAAAGCAGGCATTAAAGATAGCAGATAACTAGAGCAATTTCTAGCCTCTTTTCTCAGTGTTGCACAACAGAAGTTAAGGATTCCTCATCCCCCTCACACCAGAATCATCACTGACTCTTCTTTTTATATTTATTTTAAACCAAGCTGCCCTGAGCAACCCTTTTTATTAGAGTATACAAAGGCTTTTATTATGCAATATGATGCTGCCTTTCCACCCAAAGATTTCTTTTGTCTCAACTGGAAAAATCTAAGGAGGTGGTGGGGGGGATTGTTTATTTTTTTAATACAAAGATACAATCCAGCTTGAGATTCTGCCTCTCTGCCTTAAAGATTTTTTTTCAACAGACAAATCCAATCTGTGCATGTTTAACTCCTTCAAATGCTCCAGGAACCATTTCACATGCAGAGCTTCACTCCTCAGCACTACCAGCTCATTCTGCTGAGCTGATGGAGGGAAGGCACAGTTCACACTGAAAAACATTTGCTGGAACTGAATACTACTAATTTTAGTGTGGGTGTAAACTAGAAATCAACCTGGAAACCCAAAGCAAAAGGTGGGCTGAGATACAATATGAAGATATTCTGGCCAACAAATCCGCTTTCTTTAAATACCAACTGGTAGCCTATTTTTTTCTCTGTGCATGTTTAACTCCTTCAAATGCTCCAGGAACCATTTCACATGCAGAGCTTCACTCCTCAGCACTACCAGCTCATTCTGCTGAGCTGATGGAGGGAAGCCACAGTTCACACTGGAAAACATTTGCTGGAACTGAATACTACTAATTTTAGTGTGGGTGTAAACTAGAAATCAACCTGGAAACCCAAAGCAAAAGGTGGGCTGAGATACAATATGAAGATATTCTGGCCAACAAATCCGCTTTCTTTAAATACCAACTGGTAGCCTATTTTTTTCAGTTTTATCCCATTATTTTTAATTAACAAAGAAAATCTTGTGCAACTAACTTGGGTGGCAGCATTCCTGGAATCTGCTTTCTGAGCAGGCTGAAAACTCCTGGCAGAACCAGTGAGTTAACTTTTCTATTAACAAAACACAAAAATGAACAGTACAATTGGTGCTGAAGCCCATGTGTTATTTATTTGGACACCAAACTCTATTTTTTTGTCAGGCTCTTCCAGCAATTTCGGTTTTCACTGTGCCAAAGATGGAAATTAGTGAGATGCACTGGAAAAGTTGTTATGATAGAGCTGGAAGGAAATTGGGAAGGTTCTGTAGATACTTTAAACAGACATATTTGGGGGTTTAGCCTACATCTATTATGATTGATAGGGCTGAAATCAGACTAGCAACAACTCTGCCAAAGTGTATGGATTGGATGGTGCACTCTCCATAGCCACAAAGCCTGGAAACACCTTTTCCAGTGGAAAATCCAGGTTTAGATCAAATCTCATCCAAGCAACCACGGTGAGATTTCCCAGGCTGAATCAATTTTGCAATTTGCTCCCAAGCATTGTAGCTCTATCATCTTACACCTCATTCTGAACTCTGGTCTGAAATTACTGCTGGTAATTTGAGGGAAAAGCTCTGGAGGAAACATCAGAACCTAGAACTGCTAGAACTAAGACAGGAATTGCAAATAATGCTTCACCATGCTGAGATCAAGAATGGGCACAAAATGGGGGTAGTGTAGGTACTATTTAAGGAAGAAAAGCCTCATGTTTGCAGGGCATTGTGTAAAAACCCAGTAGCTGAGGCTTCTGACTTAAACATCACGTAATTATGCACAGGAACCTTGCCAGTCCCTCGTGAGGATGGAAGATTAATGAAGAATTTAAAATGATAATACTGCCAGGCTGTAGGGAACCAAAGCAGCACATTTCTGTACAGTATGCAAATATTTTCCAGCATTATAAAAATAAACAAGCTTAGACAAGTGAGCGACTCACCACCGTTTGATGAGTGGCTCTAATGCTATAGCTCAATAAACCTGCATGGAGCAATAATAACCTCACAAGCAAAGAGAAGCATCTTTAGCTTGTGAAACCAAGAGGAATGCAAGAGTCCCTGTGAGGACAGCCTGTGCATACTTGCCCAGAATTACTGCTTAGCCAAGGAGCTAATTAGCTTACACATCAGGTGGGATGGGAACAGGTTCACCATCTCGTCAGGGCTGCACTACAGTTAAGCACTTTCAGTTTTACTCCTAAGTTTTGTGTCACTCACGCCTGAAACAATCCAGTGTCAGACTTCAAACTCCAGCAGCAAATTCTGTAGAGCAATTCTGTGGTTTCTTAAAGGATGGCCTTGTGATACTGCCCATCCTGGCTGGCAGCAGGGGATGGGATGCTACCAGGCAGATGAAGTTTTTGGTTGGTTTTTAAGTGCTGGGCTTTCTTCAGACAGACCTGCACTCTGCAATAGAGGAGGGGACAGGAAACAGAGTGGAAAGGACCAGCTGTGAGGTCCCTGGGCAATACTCCCATTCTGAGTCACCCCTGGGTAATGGAAACACTGCTGCTCCATGGCCCACGCAAAGCCCAGCAGGCTGATCCCTGATCCTGCAGAATTCACTCAACCTGTGTCATTGGAACCGCGGCTGTTCTGCACCAAGGCTCAGAGGCAAGGTCCCAAATTATTTAATGAACAGTGGAGGTTATCACTGAATGCTCTTTGCTTCCTTCCAGTCCTACCCAAGGAGGAGGAGGAGGAGAAGGGACAGAATACACACCAGGCTAGTCCTGGAGAATAAAGATTCCCAACGTCTGGCGCCAACACCCAGACCTGCAAGGCAGCACCCAACAAGTCCCAGCATTGTGAGATCACTTTAGCACCTGCTCCTAACCTGGAGGAGGTTCCAGGCTCCAACCATAAACACCTCCCCAGCTCCCATTCAACCCTCCCGGCCCTGCCTGCCTCCATCTGCTGCCCCTGGCTCAGGTGATCCCGCAGGGTGGCACCCAGCAGGTGCATGGAGTGCTGCCAGCATTACTCATCTTCATTCCAGAAGGGCAGAGTCACCGGGCAAACAAGAAAAACTTCCTTCTTTTAACGAAAAACAAGAACAATGTCACCCGGAGGGGGGCAAATAAGATGCATACCCATTGTATTAGATCATCGTGCTACAGCAAGGAAAAGCCAGGAGAACAACCAAAGACTGGTCCTGGTTTTAACAACTCTCCCTGCCAAACTGAGTCCACCTGAGCAAGGATTAGACTGTCCCTAATCCTGCCCGTCAAACACTGGCACCAGGCACAGGGAAGCCTGGCAGGCTGAAGAAAAGGCAGCAAGTTGCTTGGTCTGGCTGGAGATAAATAAGTCAAGACATCAACATGGGAAGATCCCCCCTAAATTACATCTCAAAGGAAAAAACTGACAAGACCTTACTTGACCTTTGAATTACTGCTCCCCTCACTAAAAAGTATCAATTTCTTCCCAGGGAAGTTCCTATATAATCTTCACCAACATAATTTAGGCTTTATATTACAAAGGAAAAAAAGAATAAACACTTACAAAGCCCAGTATAAATAGGAATGTGTAGTGGCTTTTAAGCACTTTGAAAAGAATGCTTTGGGGTTTCAAGTTCCTCCCTAAAATTTTAAAAGTGACAGGAGCAGGACGATTTACTCTGAATATACCAGTCTAATAGGAAAACCAGCTGTTTTTATTGAGAATATTTCTACATGAAGACATCACCCCACTCAATTACTTGCACTGTTATGCAGCACTACCTAACACTGCTCACACATCTGCACAGTCACAACCCTTTAGGGGCAGGTACTGCCATTTCTGCATCATTAATGAAACACAAATTCCAGCACAGGCAAAGGAAGCTCTGCTATCAACTCCAGAAAGGCCAAAATCTCACCTTTTAGATGTCTTCTTGCTAAAACCACCTCAAGCTCATGCAGCTTCAGCCACACCAGGTCTCATTTCAGAGAGCTGCCTCCCAGCACAGAGCAAGCAAGATTCATCTGCCTCAAACTTCAGCAATTTCCAGTTATTATCCCTGCAGAACTGGGGAATTGCTGCAGTTTGAATTCAAGATCAAGCTTTGTTTTGTGTTTTGAGAATGCTCCACTTCTGGCTGCTGCTGGCACTCAGGCAGCGCCCTGCTTCTGTCGTCAGCAGCCCCTGTCCCACAACCATCCCAACTATGCCTCAGCACCAGTTTCATTGCATTGTGTGGTTTCTCCATTCCTCCCCTGATTTAGTCCAGGCCTCTCCTCGAGGCTCTCAGATAATGAAAACCATGTGAGAGTAAAATGTAATCTTCAAACACGCAAACCAGTTTCATGTGCATTATCAGAAGGGAGCAAAATGTTGACAGTGCATCATTTGTCCCTACAGATAGGATCAGACTCTTTTAATTGCTGCTGAGATTAAAAAAAAAAATAAAAATTGGAATCACCATCTACATTAAAAATAAAGTCAAAATTCGAAGCTAAAAGCTTAAGCAGTCCTGAAAACAATGGAAATATGATCCTCAAAGATATAAATCCATTTTTGTGCCACCTTAAGGTAGTTTTTCCTCATATGTCAGTTGTGACATCCTGAAAATTTATATCATAAGTTGACACAAATAAAAAACCGTAGGTGGAGGAGGATGTAGAGAAGAAAACAACCACTATGGCCTAACTTTAGCATGGAATTTTCTGGCTTTTTCTAGCAATACCACAATTTAAACTATTTTAAGCCCCATATGGAGGAGCTCTTCTTCTTTCAGAATGCTGTTTCACAGAATTTAAAGAGACTAACCACAGAACCC